>NC_056743.1:1603819434-1604119434 GCF_019279795.1 Protopterus annectens | reverse complement strand
TTTTGCTTTCTGGTCTAGAGCTTCCAATGATGACATTTGCACATTAGCTACCTGGTCTAATGCCCATACATTTATTACTCATTACAAACTAGATCTGATTTCTATCCACAGAGCTGCTTTTAGTTTGGCAGTTGTTTGGAATATCCTTCCATGAGGGGCACCCAGGATTCACATAGCTGGAGACTGTCGCATACATTGAGGAAGAATGAAAAGGATATCAGATATTAAAAATTACATTCTCACCATAACTATGCATTTGTGTGTCCATTTTCATTCTTTCTTAACTCTCCATCCTCCTTCCTATCATCTTCTGGATTCATCTTATGGATATTTTGGAACCTTTAGTTCCAGGTTTGGGCCCTAGCTTATTGTTCTTTCCTTTTTTCTACTCTATCTTAGGATCTTTAAGGCAGCAAACTCTATCTGAGGTATTGTAGGCTGGCTGGGGAATTATAGGTAGAGGGAGGAGCTCTAGAGTTGGATCCATAAGTCTGTGATATGCAGCCAAGTCAGATCCAAGGTCAGATTCATAACCCACACTTTGAGGAAGAATGAAAAAGGACAACACAGATGCATAATTATGGTGAGTACATAACTTTAATTTGACCAGCAGCACATTCAGAGTGGTCTAGGCAGAATTGTTATTAATAAGATCTTTGATGGGTATGGTGACGTTATTAATTAACAGAAGAAATTTGGAGATTTGATGCTCAGATAATCCGTTTTTATGCAAAAAAATGAACAGCCTTTAAACTTGCAATTAATTCTTTATTTTAGAGTCTCTCTGCATCCTTAAGAATGTTGGAGAATACTCATCAGAAAACTTAGATGTCCATGATAAGTTGTCACCTGTTATCTATGGTAAATAGATGGAATTAAGTAATGATAGCACATACCAGAAATAATTCTTACTTTTTCTCTATGCAGAAGCAATCATCGTTACTATATAGGAAACTGACTACTTATGTATATGTATTGTTTGTTTATTCACCATTTGTTATGTTTATAACTAATTACAAGGCATGATTAAGGTCTAAAGGACTTTAATATGGGGGAGAGAGGAGGTTATGAAAAGCTGCAGGTAGGAAGTATAATATTGTATCTGATGTTGTCATTTTTATTCATTCCTCAATGTATTGGTCTCAGATCTGATCTTCGGATCCAACTCGGCCAATCTCTTTAGATTTTTGCATCTGACTCTGGAGCTCCACCCTTTACCCATAATGCCCCTTGCTTGCCAGATTACCTCAGATTTTGTTTGCTGCTCTAATGATTTGGTCTGGATTATGTTCTCTCGAGCTCTAGCTTGCCTTGTTAGGGGGTCTATATTAGATCTTCGAACCCTTAAGTTGTCAAACACAGAAACGTTGACACCTAAATGTCAAAATCTAATAAACATGACAGGTCAATAACGCAAATTTTTCAAAGGGAAAACATTTCCATGGCCAACAAAAATACCCTCTAAAACCTTAATCAAGTGGGGGTCTTTGCCCCCCACACCCACCGACATGGGGGACTGTGCCCCCACACCCAACTAAATATGCCAACTTTGGCATCACTCTATAACGGGGAAAAGGGCAAATTCCTGATGAAGGCCAAGTGAATTTTTTTCCCAGGAAAAAATTTACCTAATTGGACTGCCGCATTTATTAGACTTTGACATTTAGGTGTTGACGTTACAGCGTTCGACAACCTAAGCATTTGAAGATCTAATATAAACCTTGTTAGGTATTATGAAAAAACAGAATTTATTTTTTCTGTTTCTTCTATTTCCTATTAGTATCTATTTAGCCCTTCCTCTGTTTACTCTTTCTTTTACATTCATGGATACCATTTAGGCAATTTTTTGTACCACTATTGGTATTAGGCCTTCTGTCATTCTTTCTGTACCGCTTGATGTATTCTCTCTACCATTGTTGGTAGATAATCTTTATTTTTTTTTCCTTTCTTCCTTCTTCTTTGCTAAAAAAATCTCTTTGTACACAGTAAGTTTTAGAGGTTCTCTCTTTTCATTACTGTTGTTGGTTTTTGTTTAGTTGTTGGTATGGCTGACAAGCCTACTGGGTTTAGGAAGTGCATTTCCTGTGGGTAATAGGTACTCAATTTTGATGCCCACAGGTAGTGCGTATATTGTTTAGCCTCTTCTTATTTGCAGGTGCCTTGCTAGATCTGTGCCGGTTTTAATTCAAAGGTATGTAGTGACAGCAGAATAAGTTAGTCCTAAAGGGCCTTTTGCCAGCTTCTTCCTTCACTACTGCTTCTACTTCTGGGTCTGAAACCCCTCCTAAAAAGCAAAGGTCACCGGAGCCCAGGAAGCACAGGAAGTTGTGTCTCACGTGGTCTTCTGGACCTGCTCTGAGTTCAGAGTCGCCCTCCAAAGTAAAAAAAAAAGTGTCGAATCTGACACCTTCAGATGCAACAACCTCTACAGTTAAGTCTCCTTGGATCCGGAGTCCTAGACTTTCTCCAGAGCCTGTGTCTCCTAGACTTAGGTCTCCAGTTTTACAGGAGACTCACAGGAAGTACTTCCATTCTCCTTCCACGCCTTCCTCAATCAGGTTCTGCAAAAGTATTTCCAAGGCAGATGTGGACAGGATGATGGGGAAATTCTTTAGAGCACAAATCCAGATGGGATTATTGCTGGCTCCATCTCCCATCAGATCCATGAGTCTTCAGCCACCTTCACACCCCATAGTAACTTCTCCTTGGTTCCAACCCATAGTTTTGGAGCCATCGGATCTGACAGCGCTGAGAGCTGAAGTGTCAGATCTGAAGAGACTCCGATGGTTTCCCTGACTCGTTCAGCACCAATCCCCATTCAGCAGGACGAGTCTCGCAGCCAAAGTGTCGGTGCCAGATTCTAGGAGTTGGCTTTGACTCTGTGGTTTTCAGAGCCATCACTTCCCCTTGGAACCTTGGCACTGGACAGCTCAGGTCCGACTCTCTCCTCGGAGGGGAGCTCCAGGAGGGGTGGTGAACTGGATGAGCTGAGAGCTTCAGCTCTGTCAAGGTTGGTTTCTACTTCTCCTGGAGAGTCTGCCTTTGAGGTAGTGGAGAAGGTTATTTTCTAGTCCCAGTGAATCTTCTACTTTAATTTTCTCAGATCCTATACTTGTTCCTCCAACAGATTTGAGCTCTAAGTAACATCAGTAAGGAAAAATAGTGCCATTTTATACAAACATTAACTATCAATTATAAAGCACTTAACTAATTAATATCTAAAGCATTACATACTGTACTTCTATTATACTTAAAAACAGTGATATCAAAAGTTTCCATGATCATTCAGTACTTAGCCCACAAGGACTTAAAGTATTGTATTTCAAAATATAAATACTTTCTTTATATAACAAATTATGTTTATTCTTAAACTCAGAGTTGCCAACACCCCAATAAACTTGTTCTATGATGCTGGTTTGCAGAGAGTCTGGATTGCTATTATAAAACAACTTAAAATGCATGGCAACAGGACTAGTAACTTTTTCCATTTTTATGTCTCCAAATTGTTTCATAATAGCAATCCAGACTCTCTGCAAGCCAGCATCCTAGAACAAGTTAATTGAGGTGTTGGCAACTCTGAGATCTGAAGTAGGAGATTCATTTGTCTGCAACCTGTGGGTTATGGATCCGATATCGGATCCGAACCGGCATGGTTTATCCAGCTATGGATCCGAGCTCTTAGCTCCTCCCCTCACCCATAATGCCCTGCTCTCCCTACATGACCTCAGATCTAGTTTGCCGCACTGGTAACCAGTTGGATCGTCTGAGCTCTTCAGCTAAGTGTTCAAAATCTCTTTAAAAAAGTGTCAAATTGCTTTTTTATAGTTAGTGTGTGTGTGCTAGTTTAGCACTAATTACTTGTCTTTTTTGTTTGTTGTTTAAAAAAAAAAAAAAAAACTTAGTTATGTCAGAAGCCCCAAAGGCAATTTTTTCGAAGTGCTCCGAGTGTGGCCATAAGCTTTCCCCTGCTGATGGCCACACTCGGTGCGTTCGATGCCTTGGGGTTGAACACCTCACTTCTGGATGTTCCATTAGTGCAGGGTTCAACCCCAGGGCATTGAAGGATTGGAGGTTGAAGCTGGTCCTGGCGGGACTTTTGCCCCCGGACTCGGCTTCGGCCTCCGCTCCCGTGGTGGGTACTGTTGCTTCAGTCCCCTCCTCGCTTGCTCCCCCTCCTCCACCTTGGACTCAACCTCCCGCTGTTGGGTTGGAGGAGAGGGAGGCCAGAAAAAAGGACCGGAGAGAGAAGCACCACAAGCGACGGTCCAAGACCTCCATTTCAGCCCCGCCAGCTAAGTGGGCTTCTCCTCTGGCCTCCCTGGCTGCTGGCTCTCCCCCCCCTCAGCTCCGGTCCCCGTTCTGCTTTTCACCGGGGCCTGAGGAGGAGGAGACCCGATCTCCGTCGAGGCTATCGAGGCGGCACTCAAGGCCTACCTCGGTAGCCTCTTCGAGGTCTACATATAGCCTTTCCGACACCGATCTGGACCGGATGATGAGAAGGTTCATCCAGGCCCAGATGCAGATGGGAGTGCTCCTGCCTCCCCCCCATCTGGGGGGGAGCTCGACCCCATTTTTCAAGCCCATAGCTCCTTCTCCGACCCGCTACCCGGGTTCGGAGCGTTCGGAGCCGGGCAGCTTCGGAGCCGGGGGTGGGTCGGCGCCGATAGTACTAGGTACTTCAGATCCGACCCTGCCCTCGAGTGTTTCGGATCCGATCTCTCGGAGCCTGGCTCCGAGCTTCGGGTCCGGGGGACTCAGTGTGCCTTCGGCACCATCTGTGTCGGAGCGCACTGGTCCCTCGGATCCGAGTGTCTCGGGGCCGGCTCCGATCCACTCTTCGGATCTGAGGGGGAGCCGACTTTCGGATCCTTTGGTCGAGGCTGGCTCCCCTTCGGCTTTTGATGTAGTGGAGAGGGCTCTGTTGAGGGCTTCCGGACCCCCGGCACTTGCTTCGGCTCCTTCCCGCTCTCCATCTGCACTGGGTCAGGCTTCCACCATCCGGCCATTGGGACAGCCCGCTTCAGTGCCCCAAGCTGTTCCAATGGAACAAGACATGGCTTGCGAGGGCTCCTCGGACAGCCCCCCCCGAGGAAGCACCTCGCAAGCATACATGTAAAAGGAGGCACATAGACTCCCCCGAGTCTTTAACAGAAGACACGGATTTGGAGGAAGGGAAGGCTCCCAAGATCACCTCGAGGATGTCTCCTTTGGAGACATCGTGGAAATGCTTCGCATAAGGGGTGGGTGGTCTGCCCCTAAGTCTTCCTCGGACGAGTCCGTGTTCTTGGAGGCATTCGAAGCGGGCCTGTCTACCTCTTGGGTGTCCCCTCCTGCCGACCCCCTGGTGGACCTTATTACCACCAGGGCGTGGAAGGAACCGGACACCTTGGAGCCAATCCCCAAAAGGCCAGACAGAATCCTTAGCCCCCTGCAGACCGTGCCCACTGGAGTAAGGGGCCTCCGGTAGATGCCATGTTGACGGCAGCAGCCACCAAGAGGGAACTCGCCCAGGAGAGTCCCTCAGTCCATCCTCCGAGCAAGGAGTCTCGGATGATGGACCGATTAGGGAAGCGAATGTTTAGTTCAGCGACCTTCTCGGTGAGGGCACTCAACTACCTGGCACATGTTACCAGGATGCAGCACAATCTTATTAAAGAATACGCTGCATCCCCCCCAGAGTCCATGTCGGAGGAGGACAAACTTTTGCACTCCACCCGTATGGCTACTCTTCAGTCCATGATGAATACCTCTATGCGGTTGCTGTCCCATGCTACTGAGGGAGCCGCTAGAGCTGCAGGAGTAGGCCTAGTCACTAGACGCCAGGCCTGGCTCCGCCATTGCGATTTCACGGAGCCCTTCAAGGCGTCTTTCGCGAACGCCCCCTTTGATGGTTCTGCCCTTTTTGGCAAAACGGTTCGCGACACCTTGACCCAGAGCGAAAAGGACGGGAAGACGCTGTCTGCCATCGGAATCCACTTCTCTGTGCCCCAGAGGTCCTACTCTAGGAACCAAAAGGGCCAGAAGAAGATGTGGTTCCGGAAGTCGCAGCAATCCCAACCCGCTCCGGACAACCAGTCCTTCCGTGGCAGAGGAGGACAGGGAGGACGCCGCCCCAGGGGCAGAGGGGCTCCCAGGAATTTCGGGTCCAGAGAACCTTTCTCTGAACGGCCCGTGCAGCAGCCCTGAGGGGTTGCCCGACTGCTCCACTCTGGAGGCAGTCAGGGGGCGTTTTTCGGAGCACCTAGCGGCATGGGAGTCCATAACATCAGACCGCTGGGTCCTCCGCATTATATCCAGAGGATACAAGATCCCCTTTCATCACATCCCAAAACTAAAATCCCTCCCCGACGTTCCACCCAGTCAGTGGGAGGCCGCTTCGGCAGAAATTGGCCATCTGCTGAGGAAAAGAGCCATCCAGCCCGTCCCCCCAGACCAGACCAGATCAGGGTTCTACTCCAGGTTCTTTTTAGTGCCAAAAAAGACGGGGGACCAAAGACCAATTTTAGACCTGTCCCTGTTAAACCTGGCAGTTCCCAAGGAGAAGTTCTGGATGGTCACTTTGCAATCCATACTCCCCCTTCTGGGAGAGAATCACTGGATGTGCTCTATAGACCTCAAGGATGCGTACTACCACATACTGATGGACAGACGTTCCAGGAGGTTTCTTCGCTTCTGGCTGGGAGCCAGTCACTACCAGTTCAGGGTCCTTCCCTTTGGTCTCACCACAGCCCCCAGGGTGTTCACCAAAGTATTAGCAGTGGTTGCGGCCCACCTGAGGCTTCAGGGGGTGCAGGTCTTTCCATACCTGGATGACTGGCTTCTCACCGCCCCAACAAGGCATCTACTATCCTTGGCGCGAGACTCCTTTATTCATCTAGCTCTCTACCTGGGCATCATGATAAACGTAGCAAAATCCAACCTGGCCCCTACCCAGTTGATAGATTTTATAGGTGCCAGGTTAGACACGAGGGAATTAAGAGCCTTTCTCACAGCCGACAGAGTTCGGAATCTGCGACTCCAGGTGCAGGCCATCCTCCACTCCAGCTCAGTTCCGGCAGAATTGGTCCTGAGGACTCTAGGGTCCATGGCAGCAGTGATATCTCTTCTTCCACTCGCCAGGTTCAACATGCGGATCCTTCAGTGGACACTTCAAGTTCAGTGGTCTTACCTTGCTCTCCCTCTGCATCATCCCATTGCGATCAGCAAGGCTTGCAAGTGGTCTCACTTGTGGTGGCTCCATTCACAGGATCTCCACGGAGGCTGCCCATTTTGTGCTTCTCCCCCTCTCGCCACGGTGACCACGGATGCCTCCCGCCTCGGGTGGGGGGGGCATTATGCAGGCTGGATGGTCCAAGGCACGTGGAACGACTCAGAGACCTCCCTGCATGTCAATGTTCTAGAGATGAGAGCAGTGCTCTTGGCGTTGCGAGCACTTCAGGCCTTTCTTCCCCTGGGAACAATTGCGATTCAGTCAGACAACATGTCGGTGGTCTGGTACATCAACAAACAGGGGGGAACCAGGTCTTATCCTTTATGTCGAGAAGCCATGAGAGTGTGGGAATGGGCAATCTCCACCAACCGCTTTCTCATCGCAACACATATTTCGGGTCGGTCCAACATCCTTGCGGACAAGCTCAGTCGCACCATTCTCTCCCCGTACGAGTGGTCTCTCAATGCTCAAGTAGTGAAACGTATCTTTGCACAGTGGGGAACTCCTTGTTGCGATCTCTTTGCGTCTCCCTTAAACACCAAGTGCAACAGTTTTTTTCGCTCTAATCCCTCCTCCAGGGGATTCCCCGAGAGATGCTCTGGTGCATGCTTGGCCTCCCGGTCTTCTTTACGCTTACCCACTTTTGCCTCTGATGCTCCAGGTTCTTCAGAAAGCCTCTCGGTTGGGGTGCAGAATGATACTCATTGCCCCATTCTGGCCTCGACAGATCTGGTTCCCTTACCTAAGGTCTCACTCGGTGAATCCACCTTGGATTCTAGATCCCATTCCGGATCTGATATCACACCCATCGAACCTACCAACTCCGAATCTGGACAACCTGAAGCTAACTGCTTGGCTGCTTCAGTTCCACTCCTAATTAGGACTCCCGGTATCTCGTCCCCCGTTAAGGCCATCCTGGTAGCGGCTCATAAACCATCTACCAGAAAAGTTTACCACAGTAAATGGAAACGATTCTCCATTTGGGCGGAGCGGCAGGGTCTAGATCCCTTCACAGTTCCCCTTCCTCTGGTGCTAGACTTCCTTACCACTCTTTTTAATGATGGTGCCAGTAGTTCCACGGTCAAAGTGCAGCTTGCGGCCATTTCTCACTATATGTTGGTCATGACTCTGGACCGCTTATGTCCGCCAAATTATGTAAAATATTTCTAAAAGGCACCTTTCTCCTTAGACCCCCTGTCAAGCAGGCGGTTCCACCATGGGATCTTTCTTTGGTTCTTCAGGCCTTGACCGCTCCCCCCTTCGAGCCTGCGGCCACAGTAGATCTTAAATTCTTATCCATCAAGACTGCTTTTTTAGTAGCCATTACTTCGGCCAAAAGAGTTTCGGAACTTCAAGCCTTATCCATCAAGCCGCCTTACTTGGTCTTCCATCCGGACCGCGTATACCTCAGGACCAATCCCTCCTTTCTTCCTAAGGTAGCTTCAGAAGCAAACATTAATCAGTCCATTAACCTCCCTGTTTTCTTTCCTAAATATCAGAACAAGGGTGGATACAAGCTTCTTTCCTTGGATGTTCACAGGCAGCTTCGTTTTTATCTTAACAGGACAGCTGGTCATAGGCAATCCGACCAATTGTTCATTTCCTTTGCCAAATTCAATCTGGGTAAGCCAATTTCCAAAGTCTCCTTGTCACGCTGGATTTCGCAGTGTATTCCTTTAGCTTACCAAGCTTCTGGGAGGCCCGCACCGGAGGGAGTCCATGCCCATTCGACCCGGTCAGTGTCTACCTCAGCGGCCTTTAAAGCTAGGATTCCTCTGGATGACATTTGTTCAGCAGCCACTTGGGCTTCATCTCATACCTTTATTTCTCATTACAAGCTGGATATCACATCTAGAGGTAGAGCATCCTTTGGCTCCGCGGTGCTCCGGAATATCCTTCCATGATGGCCGCCCAAGATTCAGATAGCTGGGGACTCTGTCCCACAGGTTGCAGACAAATGAATCTCCTACTTCAGATTTAGAAGTTATGTACTTACCATAACGTTCCATCTGAGTAGGTGGATTCATTTGTCTGCAACCATCCCACCCTCCTATCCCCCTGGCCATGTCGGTTTCCTGCATATTATGTGTTACCCATTTCTAGGGTATTATGATACAGGGCAAACTTGATCTGAGGTCATGTAGGGAGAGCAGGGCATTATGGGTGAGGGGAGGAGCTAAGAGCTCGGATCCATAGCTGGATAAACCATGCCGGTTCGGATCCGATATCGGATCCATAACCCACAGGTTGCAGACAAATGAATCCACCTACTCAGATGGAACGTTATGGTAAGTACATAACTTCTAATTTAAGAATAAACATAATTTGCTCTGATTTCTGCTGTACTAGATTTTCTGGCTTAAATTTTTCAACGTGGCGCAAGTTTCTCCTCAGTGAAAGTCCAGATTGCTGCTGCCATCTCTAATTACTACATAGGGCATAATGCCTTCCCCCTAGCATCTTCTAAAATTTGCATGGCTTTTCTGAAGGGTACACTTCTGCTTAGATCTCCAGTAAGAGACTGTACTCCACCCTGGGATCTTACTGTTTTATTACAAACTTTAATCCAATCCCCCTTTGAATCTACGACTAAGCCAGACCTAAAATTTCTGTCTTGGAAAACAACTTTTCTTATTGACATTACATCTGCAAGGTGAGTTTCTAAACTCCAAGCACTTTCTTCAAGACTGCCTTTCATACCAAATGGTGTTTCTGGAATTCTCCAAGAAGAATGTCCCTTCTGTGAGCAAATTCCCATCTTCACATGAGAAAAATTCAATGATATATCTGTAAATATTCGCCCCAGCATGTCCATTCCCTGGAATCTCAGTTGTTGGTGCTGCCCTTCATCAGACAAGAGTTAGAGTTGTGGAGAGATCAGTTGAATGCCAGTCCAGAGCTTCCTTTCTCCCCTCCACCACCAGTACAGTCTGTCTAGACAGACTCGTCCAACCTCACCTGGGGAGCTGTGTTAATAATGATGCAAATATAAGCTACTTGGGGGCCCAAGGATGCATGGAAGCATATCAGTATCAAGGAGATGTTGGCAGTGATTCATGCCTTGAAAGTCCTTCACCACCCCTGGACTCTGGATCCTCTTCTAGTGATTACAGTCAACATCACAATGATGTGGTACTTCAACAAGCAAGGGGATACGAGGTCTTACCCTCTGCATCATTTGGCAATGATAGCCTAGGAGCAGGCTTCTCAATATTCTCGGACTCTTCAGACATCATACATGCTGTCAGAGCAGAACATTGTGGCAGAGAGATTAAGCAACTCCTGGGCAGACCAGCATGAGTGGAAGTTCCAGGCAGTTGTTTTCCAGGATCTAGTCCTTGTGAGGGGAGTCCCTTAAAAACAGACAGCTGGAGAAATTCTGTTCAGACATCCTTGCAGCCATGCTTAGAGGACAGATGCATTCTCGTTCCCCTGGATGGAAATGTTTATTTATGTGTTTCCACTCTTTCCACTGATTCACAAGGTACTTCTGAAATTTCAGATAGAAATGCCCAAGATCACTGTGGTGACTCCGTATTATCCCAGGAAAGATTAGTTTTCCTTGTTAATGGTATTGACCAAGGACAGTTACCACAGACTTCCACACACACTGTACCTTTTCACACAGTCTCTGGGCACCTAGTGAACCCCAATTTGGAGAAACTTCATTTGACAGACTGGATGATTCAAACATGACTCCATTTATTGCATATCCGCTACTGGAAAATCTTTTGTTTAAAATGGATGAAGTTTTCTAAGTGGAGCCTAAATAGAAACCGAGGGACCATTGAGATTAATATCCCTCTAGTCAAGTAATGTTTGTGTGAGCTGTGTCAGGATTGCTTATCGTATGCATCCTTTAAGGTGCATTTAGCGGTCATCTTTGTTTGTCTGCCAGTGGATCCACCTCTTTCTTCTTCTATTTTGATAAAACAGTTCAGGAAAGGAGTACTGCATATGAGACTCCCTAGTAAGCAAATTCTTCCTTTATGGGATCTACATTATATTCTTGAAAAACGGACCTTACTACTTTCTGAACGAGCAGCTCATGCAGATATCAAGTTCTTAACATGGAAAACTGTTTTGTTTATTGCTCTGACATCTGCAAGGCAAGTTTCTGAGGTGCATGCTGTCATTGTGAGACAACCTTACCTGTTCTAGCACAGGGATAGGTTTGCGTTACACACTGTTCTTTCTTTCATTCTAAAAGTGGTCTCAGAATTCACTCTCAATCAGTCTATTACTCTCCCTTTGTTTTCTCCCCAGAAGTTAAGCATAAGGGAAAGAGGATACTTCATACCTTGCATGTGCATAGGCAGCTCAGGTACTACCTTGACAGAGCAAAGCCCTTTAGGAAGACCAAAAGGCTTTTTATTTCCTTTCGTTTACTGGAGCAAATAAAGGTCAAGATGTCTGTTAGTAATCCATTGCACATTAGTTGTCCTCCAGTATTGTTTTTCATTACACCCACCATGGAAAGACATATCCAGGAAAAATAAAGGCACATTCCATCAGAGCCGTTTCCTCTTCAATGACATATTTGAAGGGAATAGACTCTACAAGTATTCTAGAGACAACTTGACCCTTTGTCCATACCTTAATGAAGCATTACAAATTAGATGTTTTTTCTAGATCTTCAGCATGCTTTGCGAGGACCATTATCCTGGGGTGCTAGACCATTATTCTTCCTCCTCCCAGGTTGGGTAAACTTTGAGAACCAACACATGTGGCAGTAGGGCAGTGTGTTAGATACACATAGTATAGTTGTGCAAGTTCCACTTAACTGTAACAGCAGGTGTTTGTAAAATCCACCATCCCCCTTTTGTTAGGTGTATATATCTGGTTGTTGGAGTTGCTGTTGTGCTTTGATTCAGCAACCTTTTTTGTTGTATGTGTATTTGTGCATGTGTGTGTATGTGTTTTGTGTGTGTGTGTGTGTGTGTGTGTGTGTGTGTGTGTGCGTTTTATTTTGGAACAGTAGATGTTCAGAAAGCTTGTGTTTCAATCTGCTGTCCCTGTTTGACCCTAGAAAACTGAAATAGTTCAGTCTGTGAGTGTGAAGTGCTGTCCTGATCCTGCTTCTTCACCATCGCAGACAGACAGTGGCAGTGGGAGGATAGCAGCCAGAGCACAACTACCCATATGCCAGGTAAGTGGATTTTATCCAATTGTATTTTTCTGGATTTTCTTCAAGCCTTCTTTTTTTCATTTGGTGGATTATATTTCCAGAATAACAAATTATTCCATAAACTCAATAAAGACAAAGGCACTGCCATTCCATTCAGTATCTGACACATCTTGTATTCCCTTTAGGGGTGACTGAGTTAAATTCTTGCGTTGAACTTTTAGTAAATATATTTTATATTAGAGGTATATTCCCATAATGGCAACCAGAAGGATAGTCTTGGGACTTTGTCCTCTTGGTTGATTAGCCATGACCGCATAGTACCAAATACAAAAGTTATGTAATTACCATACCTTTGGATGAACAGTTCCATCTCTAATGTCATACCCATTCTCCATCCCCCCTGCTTCATGGCAGATATAATCTTCAGGTCTGCCTGTATTGCTGTTTTCTTCTTTCTTTAATCCTTTGTTGATCGGGTTAGTCCCACTAGGCTAATGGTCTCTTTCCATGGGAGATTCAAATTGGTGTTTTATACTACTACTAGGGGAAATTTGGCCAGGGCATCAGGATTTTCCCCTACTCTTTTTAATAGGTCACCAACTCAACAATGAGACCTCAGTTTAATGTCTCATCTGAAGGACAACACACTTAGGAGTGCAGCATCAGGAATCTATCTGCCTGCTGTACGAAGAGAACCCATAATCTTCTGCACCAAAGGCTAGTGTGCTACTGTTGCACTACTGACATTGTTCTCCTCTTGAGTGACATCCCTGTAATCTGAAGAGGGAGCTAGTTGAAAGAGCATTATGGGAAGAGGAGAGGGTCTAGTGGTCTAGGAAAGTTTTAGAGGCTGAAGTGATTGAATTTATTGTAAGTACACAACTTTCAATTGTTATCATTCTGTTAAGTGGTTGTGTCATCATCCCATTTTCTACACAGGGTTGGTACGTTGTGTCGTCATCTCTCTCTATTCAGTGCCATTCTCCTGCCTTCTTTGACACTCATGTCTGAGAGTCGCAGGTCTTTTTTCACACAATCCATCTGCCTCGTTGCTGTATACCCTCATTTCCTCTAGTCTTCTTCCTGTCTGTCCCAAATCTTTTTCAACCGATTGTCTTCTGTTTTTCTGAACATGTGCTCGAACAATCATAATCTGTTCTCTTTGACCTTTTCTGCAATTGGAGCTACTTTGACTTCTGCTCTTATGTCCCGATTTCTTCATTTGTCCCAGTGTGCATCCTACTACCTGTCTCAGGCACTTCATCTCTTTCACCTTTAGCTTCTTCACCTGCTCTGCCTTTACGGCCTAGGTTTCTGTACCATACAGC
The DNA here is from genome assembly GCF_019279795.1 of Protopterus annectens. NCBI lineage: Eukaryota > Metazoa > Chordata > Ceratodontiformes > Protopteridae > Protopterus > Protopterus annectens. The sequence goes on along the minus strand of NC_056743.1, from coordinate 1,604,105,768 downwards.
AGTTCTGGTCACACCACTATTTTATATGCTTTACTTTTCAGCTTCTTTGGCATTCTTCTGTCATACACTACACCTGACTCTGTGTGCCAGTTGGCTGTAGTCTCTTTGATTCTGGCTTTGACCTCCTCATTCAGACTTCCCTTCTTCTCAAGCACCCCTCCCAGATACTTGAAGCTGTTAACCTGTTCCACTGTTTATTTATTTTACATTTGTTTACCATGAGTGTCTGACTGGGCTGATAGCCTGTTTTCAGCAGAGGCTTGAAGAGAAAAGCTCCCAAACAATATTATAATGTAATAGAAATGAAAAAAATTTGAACTAACATAAATAATTTTAAAGAGATATACAGAAATGTAGGCTAACAAAACAACATGAATCAGCTGCAGGATAGTATCATGAATACACAGTTGAAGGTAGATACTATTGTTGTGTGTGAAAATATTCCGCAACAGTCAAAAATTGTGCTAATCCAGGAGAAGCAAAAACTGAAAGTAGGATGAAGGGGAAGCAGTGGCAAGAGAAAGAGATCAAAGAAGAAAAGAAAGGTGAAGTAAGGTTTAGATAATGGAAAAGGGAAAGAAAAGTGAAATAGGGGTACGAAAATGGAGGAGATGAAGAAAAGAGTGAAGCAAGAGAAGTAGAATGGATGTTTGAGTGCAAGATTTAGTATACTGAGGATGAGAAATGAGCTGAAAAAAGGGAGACAGGAGTTAGGGAGGAAATAGTGTAAGATCAGCCGGGAGAATTACAGGAGCATAGCCAGTTGCTGGTAAGATGATCTCTGAGAAGTGTTTTAAATCTGGCCTTGTTAAAAGTATTATGTGTTGTGGAATTGAATTCCATTTTTTAGATATCTGATCAGAGAAGACAGAGTCTCCAAAGCTATTGTTAGACACTGTGACTTTTAATAGAAGATGTTAAGATGTCTATCTCGCCTTCATTCTTGCTGGTTGCATTCGGAGCCGATCCTCGGCTCCAACTCGACCATCTTCAAAAGCTCGAGGCCCCCCTATATCCCATGATGCCTGGCGCTAGATACCCAGATCTCGTTTGTCGCTTCTGCTACGAGGTTGCGTTTACTGGCTCAGGTTGTATTTTTTCACTTTATTGATAATATTAGAACTTTTAGTATATTATTACTTATAACACTTAGTGTCATACATAGTTGTAGGATTTGTGGTATTTGTTAGTGTTTAATCCCCCCCCCTTGAAAACATGTTTTCTTCTTAGAGAGTTTCACCTCCCTCCCCCACTCCCGTTTTGCCTTTTTAAGGTAAGCCGTTTTAGTTAGAGGCTTATCCTTGTTTTCTTTTTTAAGGTAGAAAAAAAGAAGTTAGGTCCTTACCATAACGTTCCATGTGGAGTGTTCATCTCGCCTTTGTTCTTACACATGGGTTCGGAGCCGATCCTCGGCTCCGAGTCGGCCTCTTAGCAAAGCTCTGCATCGAGAAGAAGCTCAAGACCAACCTATCTCCCACAATTCCCTCTGCCCTTACCTCAGATCTAGTTTGCAAAACAATACCAGATCCCCAACAGGAATGTAAACATACATACATACATACCAGGGCGTAGCTGAAACCAGCAGCAACAGCAGAGAGAAATCAGTAGCGGGAGAGCCAAACCAGACCTCTAAACTGGAACTTCCTGACCTGAGGGTGGGAGGGTGGGAATGTAAGAACAAAGGCGAGATGAACACTCCACATGGAACGTTATGGTAAGGACATAACTTCTTTATGTGAGAGTGTTCAATCTCGCCGTTTGTTCTTACACATGGGTAGCGTCCCTAGCTCCGTGACCCTGAGAGACTCACGGAAGAACGTTCCTGAGCACAGTGGAACCAAAGGATGCCCTGTCCCTGGAAATTCTATCCACTTTGTAATGAGTGATGAACGTATGTGGTTTAGACCAAGTGGCGGCCGCACAAATAGTATCCAAAGGTAGGCGGGCCGCATGAGCCAGAGATGTAGAGACTGATCTAGTAGAAAGTCCTTTCGGTTTGGTGGGCAAACTCTGCTCAGTAGCAGTATAAACAAAAGTAATACAATCAGATAGCCATTTGGAGAGAGTAAGCTTCGTCACTGCCATGCCCTTTCTGTTGTCCGCAAAGGCTATAAAGAGTTGGTCTGCTTTTCTGTGATACTTTGTTCTATCTAGATAGAATCTGAGTTGTCTATGAACATCCAACTTGTGTAACATATATTCCAGCTTATTGGAATGGTTTTTGAAAAATGTGGGGAGTTCAATGGACTGATTAATGTTGTTGACTGAACAAACCTTGGGAAGAAAGGACGGGTTGGTGCATAGGGATACCCTATCCGGGTGAAAAATCAAATATGGGTGCTTAATGGAAAGAGCTTGAAGTTCTGACACTCGTCTAGCTGAAGTAATAGCTACTAGAAAGAGAGTTTTCCATGACAAGAACTTTAAAGAGCAGGACGAGGCTGGTTCAAAGGGTGGTAGCATTAGTTGGGATAAAAGGAGGTTTAGATTCCACGGAGCTGTAGGGAACCTGACTGGTGGTCTAATATGAAAGGACCCTTTTAGAAAAGCCTTACAAAGCCTATGAGTCATAATAGGCGCTCCATTCTCTCCTACATGAAAGTTTGAAATAGCAGCCAATTGAACCCTCAAGGTGGCAGGAGAAGCTCCTTGGTGAAATAGCATGGCTAGAAACTCTAAAACTTTGTTTAGTGGGGCTATTAAGGGATCTAAATGTTGTGCAGTTGCCCAGAATACAAAGCGCTTCCACTTACTAGTGTAAATTTTTGTAGTGGAAGCTTTATGAGAGGCTACTAGAATGTTCTGAACCGCAGGAGAAAGAAGATCAGACTTGGTTAAGAAGGGAAGCGGAGCAGCCAAGCTGCTAGTCTGAGGGACAGGAGCGACGGGTGGGGAGCCCCTGACGAATGGGTCAGTAGATCAGGCTCCGGGTCCAGGATCCAGGGCTCCCATATTTGGTGTGCTTGAAGAAAGGGAAACCAAATTTGACGAGGCCAGAATGGGGCAATGAGAATTACAGTCCTTTCCAGATTCTTGGCTTTCTGCAGAAACCTTGGTATCAGAGGTATAGGAGGGAAGGCGTACAGGAGACCCGGGGGCCAATCGTGAATCAGAGCGTCCCTGGGGACTTCCCCTGGCGGGGGTAATAGGGCGAAGTAGCTTCTGCATTTGGCGTTCATTGGAGCCGCAAACAGATCACAGCAAGGCTGGCCCCACTTGCGGAATATCATGTCCGCTATTGTCTGATTGAGGGACCACTCGTGAGGTAACAGGATGGCTCTGCTCAACCTGTCTGCTATGACGTTGGATAACCCCGGGATGTGTGTTGCTATCAGAAAGCGACCCGTGGACTCTGCCCATTGCCAAATTCTCATGGCCTCTCTGCACAACTGCTAAGATTTGGTTCCCCCTTGCTTGTTTATGTACCAGACTACGGACATGTTGTCCGTTTGAACTGCAATGGTCCCTAGAGGTAGAAGGGGAGAAAAGTGTTGCAGCGCTAGGAACACTGCCCTCATCTCCAGAACATTGATGTGCAGGTTGTACTCTAGATTGGTCCATTCGCCTTGGACTGTCTGTCCCTGAAAGATGCCCCCCCCCACCCTATCAGGGAAGCGTCCATGGTCACTGTAGCTGTTGGAGTGGGTAGCACAAACGGCCGGCCGCCGGTGAGATTGCAATTCTGTAGCCACCAAGATAGGTGTGTCTTGCAGATGTTTGTTTGCAGTTTTAAATCTTGGTTTGAAATTTATTCCTACAGTGATACCTGGGTTACATGATTTGAAGACTGATGTATACAAATTTGGGAGAAAACTTCATCTTAAACATTTTTTTAGTCAAAATGTTAGGCAGTTACAGGATAATTCTGACAACAGTTCCTTCACTTCGTCAGATAGTTTCTTTTCATGTACATCTGACGAGCCATCTAACGCTTATGTTAATTTAGATACTGACAAAATTCCTGTTAATAGCCATTTTACACCTCAATTTTTACACAATGAAGTTTCGAATTTTGTTAAAATGGTCAACCATACTATTGATGTAACATATCATTCTTTTCTATGTAACAAAAGTAATATTAAATATAATATGACTTTTGATGAATGGCAGACATTATGTTTACTTAGTAAAAGGAATGATATAGTTTTTAAGCCTGCCGATAAAGGCAACAAGTTGGTAGTTCTTGATCCACATGATTATTTTCAGATGTGTATAAAACATCTTCAGGATGCTAATACATATGAAAAAACAAATATGGAGAACTATCATGTTGCCATTACGGAATATAAAGCTTTGATATCAAAAGGCTTGAGATTGGGTTATTTTACCATCAGTGATATAAAGAAAAAATTTCAAGTAAATGAATGTGATATGGCTTACTTTTATTGTTTGCCAAAAATACATAAAAACCTGTTAAAACCATCAGGAAGACCCATTGTTTCGGGCCGCAGATATTTTCTGCATAACTTGGGTATATTTTTGCATCACCATTTTTCCCCGTATGTAAAGGCTCTACCTTCTTTTTTGGTAGATGTTTTTGATTTCTTAAATAAGATAAAAGATGTAAAATGGAATTCAAATATGTATTGGGTAACTATTGATGTAAAGAGTTTATACACAAGTATTGGCCATAAATTTGGCATAGAAGCTGTTAGATTCTTTTTAGGTCATTCTCCTGTAACTGAATATATTGTGGAGCTTACTGAATTTTGTTTAATTAACAATTTTTTTGAATTTCACAATGAATTATATCGTCAAAAACAGGGAACTGCCATGGGGGCTGCTTTTGCCCCCATGTATGCAAATCTAGCAATGGGATTATTTGAAATTGAGTATATATATATAAACATCAATTTTTTCATCAACATGTAATCAAGTACTATCGATATGTTGACGATTTAATTTTTTTGGTAGAGGGAGACTACAGGTTGGCACGTCAATTTTTTATTGATCTAAATTCCAATAGATTTCTCTTGGAATTTGACGGTTTACAGATTAATACCTGTGTTCCTTTTCTTGATGTTAAACTAGAAATTCAGAACGGTAAAAAACTTGTTACGTCAGTAAATAGAAAATTTATGGGCAATATGCAATATGTACATAGCTCCAGTGGCCATCCCCCTCACACCATTAAGTCACTTCCATATAGTGAGATGTTGCGGATCCACAGATTATGTAACAATGAAAATACATTCTTTGGGGAACTAGAATGGTTAGTGAATTCATTTGAACATAGAGGTTATAGTGAAACTTTATTAAGTGAAGCTTTTAATAAACTTTTTAGAAAAACTGACAATAGTCACAAGCATGTGATGCATAAAAATGTAAGAACATTTAACAACTATACAGAAGACAAAGAAGTTATGTATTTTGTAACCAAATATAGTTGTTTCTCTGGGGAATTTATTAATGTAGTTTCTCAATTTTGGAACTATTTATGTTCATTAAGCAATGTTAAAACTTGGTTAAATGCTGACTTAAAATTTTCATACTGTAGAGGTAGAAGTATTAAGGACATGCTGGTTAAAAGCAGGTTCAATTTTCCAAGTGAAATACTACAATACAATCCTATTAGGAGAGGCACCATAAAATGTGATAAATGTAAAGCATGTAAATTCATAGTTCCTTTTTTTGAACATATCAACAATATGGCTTTTCAAGTAAAACAATCTTTTTATTGCCATACAGAAAGAGTAATTTATGCTTTACGTTGTTCATGTCAGAAGTTCTATATTGGGGAAACAAAAAGAGCATTTAAAACAAGGCTCTTGGAACACATTAGGGACATTGTGAATAATAAAGTAGAGAGTCCTGTAGCAATGCATTTTCTAAAATATCATAACAGTAATCCTAATGATTTATGTGCAACAATTTTGGAACAAATACCTAACTATAAATATAATAATACAAATGTAAAATGTTTATTGCAACAAAAAGAGGCAATTTTTATTTTAAAGTTTAAAACATTGTGTCCTGAAGGTCTTAATGAAGATTTTAACTGGAGAATGCTTGTTAATTGAATAATTGTGCTTTTAGCATTTATTATATTAATTGATCTAATTAGTGTTTATGTATATATACTTGATTAGAGTTTAGTTTCTTTGTACTCCTTGAAGGCTCAGGCCGAGACGTCAGAGGATATTTTCTTTGGAATAAAGTGCTATTCAGAGGATCTTGCTGCTGTTGTTTTTCTGTACTCTAGATTGGTCCATTCGCCTTGGACTGTCTGTCCCTGAAAGATGCCCCCCCCACCCTATCAGGGAAGCGTCCATGGTCACTGTAGCTGTTGGAGTGGGTAGCACAAACGGCCGGCCGCCGGTGAGATTGCAATTCTGTAGCCACCAAGATAGGTGTGTCTTGCAGATGTTTGTGATGTGAATTTCGTGTGTCAGTGGTAACTGTTGGAACGACCATTATGCGAACAGCAGCCACTGAAGAACTCTCATGAGCAGTCTTCCCAATGGTATTGCAATGAGGGAAGCCGACATGAGTCCCAAAACTTTTAGAACCAGTTTGGCTGGGGATTTCTTGGACAACAGGAGTAGAGATATGTGATTTTGTAGAGAGGCTATTCTTTCTGGGGGAAGTCTTAGAATCAAGCAATGGGTATCCAAATCTGCTCCTATGAATGAGATATGCTGTGACGGCTGTAATGCAGATTTTTCAAAATTTATGGAAATTCCGAGTTGAACACAAAGTTCGAGTGTGTAATCCCTGGCCTGTATCAGTCGACGCTCGGTGGTGGCAGTAAGGAGCCAGATACGGAAACACCTGGAATCCTAGGCGTCTCAAGTGAGACGCTACCACTGCCATGCATTTGATGAAAACCCTGGGGGCTGAGGTTAGACCAAAGGGCAGGACCCGAAACTGATAGTGACTGGCTCCCAGCCTGAAGCGCAAGTGATCCCTGGACGTTCTGGCCATTTTGATGTGGTAGTATGTGTCCTTGAGATCTATTGAGCACATCCAGTCGTCCTTCTGTAAGAATGGAAGGATCAATTGAAGCGTGACCATCCGGAACTTTTCTTTCTTGACGAAGGTATTGAAATTGCTTAGGTCCAGAATTGGCATCCAGTCCCCTGTCTTTTTTGGAACTAAAAAGAACCTTGAGTAAGTTCTGAATCCTCTTTGGTCCGCCGGGACTGGTTGGACAGCTTTGAAATTTCTATAGCTGCAGGTTCTCGCAGATGGGGCAGTACATCTGGGAATCTTTTCTGCGGTAACGGGGGAAATAGAAATGGAATTTTGTAACCTCTGGTAATAATGCTTTTTACCCATCTGTCTGAGGTAAGACTTTGCCAGGCCTGAGGGTATAAAGCTAAGCGACCCCCGACTGCCTCCAGAGCAGGACAGTCGGGCCTCCCTTCAGGAGTGCTGGAAAGGCTTCCCAGGGACCGTATCCCTGTCGCCTTGGTTTTGCGGACCCCCTCTGCCGCCAGGGCGACGTCTTCCACTTCTGCCTCCCCCTCTGCCTCTGGAGGGGGCATCACCCTGTGTGCTTGGGAAAGAACCCTGGGGTTTACGAAACCACATTTTTCCACCTCGTTGCCCTTTGGGGTACGGTCTGGATGGGGTGGAAAAACGGACTCTGATAGCAGACAGAGTCTTTCCCTCTTGCTCACACCGGGGTAAGGGTCTCCTTTACTTTGGGGCCAAAGAGAGTGGCACCATCAAATGGGGCGTTAGTAAAGGAAGACTTGAAGGCTTCTGCAAAGGAGCATAAGCGCATCCAGGATTGTCTACGGAGAGCAATCATTGAAGCCGCAGCCCTACTCGACCCTTCGGCTGCATACGAAATGAGCCTCATGGACGAGTTCACAATTGATGTAAGGGTATTGAGCTGTGCTGTAACCTTTTCCGCGACAGCAGCATCTGTAGTACCCTGGAGGGTATCTCCCAACTCTTTGACTAGATCCCTCTGTAAACGTGTGAAATGTGTCAAATAGTTCAGCGATCACATGGAAAAAGTCGCTGAACTAAAAATGCGCTTCCCATACCTGTCCATGGTCCTAGAATCTCTGTTAGGCGGATGGACAGATGAGGAAGATTCAGACATCTCCTTTATAGTGGCAGCTACCACCACCATAGCGTCCACTGGAACTCCCTTTGTGAGGTATGCCTTATCCTGAGGGGCCGTAATATACTTATTAGGCTTTCTGGGGACTGGCTCCACTGTGTCAGGTGTCTCCCACGTCCTTCGAGCAATCAAATCCATCAACTCATCGAAGGGCGGAGTGACCCAGGAGGAAGAAGGGCGAGCACCGAATGCCTTCAGCAAGACTGACTCATCCTCAGAAGGGGGTAGGGCTTGCCAATCACCTCTCTGTTTTAGGATCTCCAGGATGTCAGAAAAGGAGACATCCTCCAAGGGTGATTTTGGGGACCCTTCTGACTCATCCAAGTCAGTGTCCGATGTTAAGGACTCTTGTGGAGAATCCAAGTGCCTCCTCTTACACAATCTTTTCCTCAGGACTTCTTCGGGGGGCATCCGATGAAGCCTCCGAGGAAGAGGGGGCTCCCTCTGGGAGCGGCTGAGACACTGGTGCTCAACGCTTTTGAGTAGCCGTAGGTGCAGAAGAGGATAACGGGCCTTTATGGGAGGGAGACGCTGTTTCTGCTGAGGTAGTTGTCTGGGAGGACAATACCTTCCTCATAAGATCGAAGACCCCCGGACCCCGAGCCGAGGAATCCCCCGGTTCCGAAGAACGTGGAGGAATCTCCGGCGCAGAAGCCAAGGGCACCGATCCCGAGGATGGAGCCGAGGTGATCCGTGCCGAGGCACCGAGAGGGAGAGTCGGCACCTAAACATCGGTTCGGCTCTCGGTCCCGGAACCAAGGATAGATCGTCGGTTCCGCAAGTCCGGGAGAGGTTCCGACGGAGTTGAGGTAAACGGTGCCGACCGAGAAAGGGATAGATGTGATAGTGTTCAATCTCGCCGTTTGTTCTTACACATGGGTTCGGAGCCGATCCTCGGCTCCGTGCCGGCCTCTTGCAAGCTCTGCATCGAGAAGAAGCTCGAGACAATCTAATACCCACAATCCCCCTCTGCCTTTACCTCAGATCTAGTTTGCCGCTGCTGCATTCGCATCGTTGGGAGCTAGCTCGAGGGTTTTCTAAGCTAAGATATAACTTTTTGTTGTATTTTATTGAGAATTCTATTTAACTTGATATTGTCAGTATTACCTTGTGTGATTGTGTTGTGGTTCCGTAATTCTTTGGTACCGTTAACCTTTTTATCAGTATTTTTGTACCGGGGCCTACACCCTTTCCATATACTACTATATTGAGACAAATTTATACCGGATTTGACATTTACCTGATTGTGACTATTTTTCCCGGATTTGACTGTGTATTTGTTTCTGGAATTGTTTATTACCTACAATGTCTGAGAAGGCAAAGTCTGGTTTCAAGCGTTGTCAGTGTGGCCAAAAAATGTCGGTCACTGACAACCATAGTTCCTGTGTCTACTGCCTTGGCCCTCTCCACTTACAAGAGGATTGCTCCATCTGTCACTCTTTCAGTGGGAGGGTCATGACAGATAGGCGCAGGAAACTAATGGACAGGGTCTTTGAAACCAGCTTTCCAAGAGGCTTTGGATGCTTCTGACCAGGCATCGAAGTCCTCTAAGGAATCGAAGACATCGGAGCCCAGGTCATCGGCTCCGAGCTCTTCTTCAAGGTTAGATCACCGGTTCCACAGACTTCGGGGCCGAGTGTTCAACTGGTGTCGGTTCCTGAGCCTCGAGTCTTGGAACCGGTGATGGAGCTCCCTCCTTCGGCCATATTGAGGTCGGCTCCGTCTTCGGTTCCTTCGACCCGTTCTTCCTCTAAACTTTCGGATGTCGATGTGGATCATGTGGTGCAGAAGCTGCTGGAGCATTCGGCCCTCTCTAAACTTATTTCGGTTTCCACCCAGCTGGTGTCGAAACTTGAAGGCCTTCCTGTATCTCCATCCATTCCTCCTCCGAGACCGATTCAGTCTTTGGAGCTGGAAGAGGCTGATCTGCTGATTGTGGAGCCCTCGGGTCCAGAACCGTCCTTTCTCGGTCTGTTCCTCACCTCGACTCCGTCGGACCGGTACCGAGTCTCGGAGCCGACGGTCTGTTCTTGGTTCCGGGGCGAGAGTCGAACCGGCGTGTCGGTTCCGACTCTCCTCGGGCCTCGCACGGATCGATTCGGCTCCGTCCTCGGGTCGATGCCTTGTGCCCATGTCGGGATTCTTCCCATTTCTTGAGCCGGGAGACTCTTGATGCAGGACCCGGGAGCGTTCCACCTGATGAGGAAGGTGTTGTCTACCCAGACAACCACATCAGTGGAAGCAGTTTCTCCTCCCCATAAAGGGCCTTTGTCTTCATCTGCACCCACGGCCACATCCAAGCGTCGGGCACCAGTGTCTCAGCCACCCCTGGAGGTGCCCCTCTTCCTCCGAGGCTTCTTGGATGCTCCCCACGAGGAAGTCCCTAGGAAGAGACTGTGTAAGAGGAGACACTTGGATTCTCTACAGGAATCCATAACATCTGATACTGACTTAGATGAGTCAGAGGGTCCCCTAAGTCACCTTCAGAAGATGTCTCTTTTCAGACATTTTGGAGATCCTGAAACAGAGAGGTGACTGGCAGTCCCTTCCCCTTCTGAGGATGAGTCAGTTCTGCTGAAGGCATTTGGTGCTCGCCCTTCCTCCTCCTGGGTCACTCCGCCTTGACGAACTAATGGAACTTATTGCTCGAAGGGCGATGGAGGCTCCTGACACAGTGGAACCTGTTCCTAGGAAACCGAACAAGTACATCACAGCACCTCAGGATAAGTCCTACCTTACTAAAGGAGTTCCAGTAGACGCTATGGTGGTGGCTGCAGCCACGAAAAAGGAGATGTCGGAGTCTTCTTCGTCTGTCCATCCGCCTAATAAAGATTCTAGGACGATGGATAGATATGGGAAGCGCATTTTTAGTTCAGCGGCTTTTTCCATGCGGTCCCTGAACTATTTGACCCATTTTACACGTCTGCAGAGGGATCTAGTCAAAGAGTTGGGAGATACCCTCCAGGGTACTACAGATGCAGCTGTCTCAGAGAAAGTGACAGCGCAACTTAATACCCTAACATCGATTGTTAACTCGTCCATGAGGCTGATTTCCTACGCGCGAAGGTTCGAGTAGGGCAGCAGCTTCAGCGATTGCTCTTCGTAGACAATCCTGGATGCGCCTATGCTCCTTTGGAAGCCTTCAAGTCTTCCTTTACAAACGCCCCATTTGACGGTGCCACTCTTTTTGGCCCCAAGGTAAAGGAGACCCTTACCGGTGTGAACAAGAGGGAAAGACTCTGTCTGCTGTCGGAGTCCGTTTTTCCACCCCAACTAGCCCGTACCCCAAAGGGCAACGCGGTGGGAAAATGTGGTTTGGGAAACAAAATCAAGGGTCTTTCCCGGGCACACATGGTGATGCCCCTCTAGAGGCAGAGGAGGGGCAGAGGTGGAAGACGCCGCCCTGGCGGCAGAGGTCCGCAACATCAAGGTGACAGGGATACACTCCCTGGTAAACCTTTCCAGCACTCCTGAGCGGAGGCGCGACTCTCGTGCTCTGGAGGCAGTGGGGGGTCGCTTAGCTTTTACCCTCAGGCCTGGCAAGATATAACTACAGACAATTGGGTAAAAAGCGTAGTTACCAGAGGTTACACCATACCCTTCCTATCCTATCCCATTCCAAAGAAAAGACTCCCAGATGTACCGCCCCATCTGTAGAGCCAGCAGCTTTAGAAATTTCAAAGTTGTTAGAAAAAAGAGTCATCCAGCCAGTCCCAGCGGACCAGTAAGGATTCGGGACTTACTCAAGGTTCTTTTTAGTTCCAAAGAAAACAGGGGACTGGAGGCCCATTCTAGACCTGAGTTACCTCAATACTTTCGTCAAGAAAGAAAAGTTCCGAATGGTCACGCTTCAATCGATCCTTCCATTTCTACAGAAGGACGAGTGGATGTGCTCAATAGATCTAGAGGATGCATACTACCACATCAAAATGGCCAGGGCATCCAGAGATCATTTGTGCTTCCGGCTGGGAGCTAGTCACTTTCAATTTCGAGCCCTGCCCTTTGGTCTGACCTCAGCCCCCAGGGTCTTCACCAAATGCATGGCAGTGGTAGCGTCTCACTTGAGACGTCAGGGATTCCAGGTGTTTCCGTATCTGGACGACTGGCTCCTTTCAGCCACCACCCGGCGTCAACTACTGCAGGCCAGAGACTATGTTCTTCAACTGTGTGTTCACCTAGGGATCTCCGTAAATTTCGGAAAATCCTTACTTCAGCCATCACAAAATATCTTGTTCATAGGAGCAGAGTTAAACACACGTCAATTAATTCTGAGGCTTCCCCCAGAAAGGATATTATCACTGCAGACTCACATACGTCTTCTACTCTTGTCAAGGAAATCTCCTGCAAAACTAGTACTGAAGGTGTTGGGCCTCATGTCAGCCTCCTATTGCAATTCCCCTGGGAAGGCTGCACATGAGAGTTCTACAATGGCTACTGTTTGCTCAATGGTCATTTCAACAACTACCTCTAACACACGAGATTCTCATAACAAAGACTTGCAAAACAGATCTAAACTGGTGGCTCCAAACGTGCAACCTTTCCCAGGGGAGGCCGTTTGTGCTACCCACGCCCACAGTTACGGTGACCACGGACGCTTCCCTGATAGGGTGGGGGGGCATCTTTCAGGGACAGACAGTCCAAGGCGAATGGACCAATTTGGAGTACAATCTGCACATCAATGTTCTAGAGTTGAGGGCAGTGTTTCTAGCGTTGCAACACTTTGCTCCCCTTCTTCCTCTAGGGGCTATTGCAGTTCAGACGGACAACATGTCGGTAGTCTGGTACATAAACAAAGAAGGGCGAACCAAGTCCTATCAACTATGCAGAGAGGCCATGAGAATTTGGCAGTGGGCAGAGTCCACGGGTCGCTTTCTAATAGCAACGCACATCCCGGGGTCATCCAACGTCATAGCCGACAGGCTGAGCAGAGCAATTCTGCTACCGCAGTGGTCTCTGAAACAATCAGTGGCGAAAAGGATTTTTCGCACATGGGGCCAGCCTTCCTGCGACCTGTTTGCGTCTCCAATGAACGCCAAATGCAGGAGCTACTTTGCCCTATTACCCCTCCAGGGAAGTCCCCAGGACGCACTGGTTCTGATTGGCCCCGGGACTCCTGTGCATTTCCTCCATTTCCTCTGATACGAAATTTCTCCAGAAAGCCAGGAACCTTCACAGGACGATAATTCTCATTGCTCCATTCTGGCCTCGTCAAATTTGGTTTCCCTCCTGAAAATTCACTGCATTCGGGGACCCTGGATTCTGGACCCAGAGCCGGATCTGTTGACTCACTCGTCAGGGGTTCCCCATCCCGCTTCTGTCACTCCATCTAGCAGCTTGGCTGCTCCAATTCCCAACTTAGCCAGGTCTGATCTCTTGTCACCAGCAGTCCAGAATATATTAGTGGCTTCGCATAAGGCTTCCACTACTAAAACATATACTAGCAAATGGAAACGGTTTGTATTCTGGGCGAATACACACCACGTTGATCCCTTTACAGCTCCTTTGAATAAGATTTTAGAGTTCTTAACAGACTTATTTCATCAGGGTGCTTCTCCTGCTACTCTAAGAGTTCAATTGGCTGCCATTTCGAATTTCCATGTGGAAGAGTGTGGAGCTCCTATCATGGCTCACAGACTTTGTAAAGCCTTTTTAAAAGGAGTTTTTCATATTAGACCTCCGGTCAGATCTCCTACGTCACCTTGGAGTCTAAACTTGTTACTATCTAAATTAATGTTGCCTCCCTTTGAACCTGCCTCTTCTTGCCCATTAAAATTTTTGTCCTGGAAAACTCTCTTTCTGGTAGCCATTACTTCTGCTAGACGAGTGTCTGAACTTCAGGCTCTCTCCATCAAGCACCCTTATCTGATCTTTCACTCTGACAGAGTTTCTCTTGAACCAATTCATCCTTCCTCCCTAAAGTGTGTTCTATTAACAACATTAATCAGTCCATTGAATTACCCACTTTCTTCAAAAACCACTCCAACAAAATGGAGTATATGTTACACAAATTGGATGTTCACAGACAGCTAAGGTTTTATTTGGATAGAACAAAAGATCACAGGAAAACAGATCAACTCTTTGTGGCTTTTGCTGATAGCAGGAAAGGACTTGCAGTTACCAAAAGAACTCTTTCAAAGTGGTTAATGGATTGTATAATCTATGTATACGATTCTGCAAATCAACCCCTTCTAAACAAACCCAAGGGACATTCCACAAGATCAATATCTACGTCTTTGGCTCATGCAGCTCGCCTACCTCTGGATGCTATTTGTGCGGCTGCTACCTGGTCTAAGCCGCATACATTTATTTCTCATTATAAAGTAGATAAGGTTTCTAGGGACAGGGCAACCTTTGGTTCCACTGTGCTCAAGAACGTCCTCCCGTGAGTTCCTCAGGATTTAGGAGCTAGGGGCGCTCCCCATGTGTAAGAACAAGCGGCGAGATTGAACACTATCACATATAGAAGTTATGTACTTACCATAACGTTCCATGTGGAGTGTTCATCTCGCCTTTGTTCTTACAGTCCCACCCTCCCACCCTTAGGAAGAACGTTCTTTGATGCCTGGCCAGAAGCATTTTGCTACTGTCATTATTCTCTGTACATAGTTGGTATACACATATACTTATATGTGTCTGTTTATGTATGTATAGATGTATGGCATGAATGTGCTGTTATGTAGATTGGTTTGCTTGCAAACTAGATCTGAGGTAAAGGCAGAGGGGGATTGTGGGTATTAGATTGTCTCGAGCTTCTTCTCGATGCAGAGCTTGCAAGAGGCCGGCACGGAGCCGAGGATCGGCTCCGAACCCATGTGTAAGAACTAAGGCGAGATGAACACTCCACATGGAACGTTATGATAAGTACATAACTTCTATTTCTGGCACCAAGGGCTCTACAATCAACAAATCAGCGTCTCCCGGCTCTGAGGGCTGAACAGGTCTCGGAGGAGGATCAGATGGAGACAAGGGAAGGCCTTCGAGTCCCGACACCAACTGAGAGGAGACTGCAATAAGTTTGGATAGGGCCGTGTTTTCCATCAGCTTCTGCACCACACGTTCTACGTCGGTGTCGGAGAGGGGCCTGGAAGACCGCGTCGAAGAAATCGAAGACGGTGCCGACCTCAAAAGAGCCGGAGGTGGCAGTTCTGTCACCGGTTCCAAGACTCGAGGCTCGGTGACAGAGACTAGTTCGATACTCGGCCCCGAAGTCTGTGGAACCGGTGAACGAACTTTAAAAGAAGAGCTTGGAGCCGATGATGTAGGCTCTGAAGTCTTCGACTCCTTCGAAGATTTAGAAGTCTGGTCTGACTTATCTAAAGCCTCTTGAAAGGCAGGCTTCAGAAGACCCCTGTCCATGAGCTTCCTGCGCCTATCTGTCATGACCCTTCCACTAAAGGAGTGACATATGGAGCAGTCCTCCTGAAGATGGAGAGGGCCAAGACAGTAGACACAGGAGCTATGGTTGTCTGTGACAGACATCTTCTGTCCGCACTGACATCTCTTAAACCCTGACTTAACTTTGTCAGACATGTCAAAAAAGTCACAACAGCTAGTGAAATTACACCAATACACTTAAACTTAGCCAAAGGCCAAGAAATAATGTTCTGAAGTAATAACTGTAAGTCAAATCCGAAATTTAGTGAGTGGGGTAGGCCCTAGGATCCTAATTCTAAACAAAACTGTTTTAAAACACTAAAGATTTAGACAATCGGAACCGAAGACCCATACACACACACACACACACACACACTAAAAAGTGTCACAATCCAATAACTTTAGATCAAAATTTTTGAAGAAAAAAAAAGTAAATCTTATCTGAAGTTGGCTCAGAGCTCTTCAAACAATGTGATCAGTTGCAGCGGCAAACTAGATCTGAGGTAAGGGCAGAGGGAATTGTGGGAGATAGGTTGGTCTCGAGCTTCTTCCCGATGCAGAGCTTTGCTAAGTGGCCGACTCGGAGCTGGGGATTGGCTCCGAACCCATGTGTAAGAACAAACGGCGAGATTGAACACTCTCACATTGGGCCTTACATCCCGTCTTTTTTGGTACCAAAAATAATCTCGAGTAAGTTCCTGATCCGATCTGGTCGGCGGGGACGGGCTGGATGACCCCTTTGCTTAGCAGCTTTGAAACGTCTATGGCTGCTTGATCCCGTTGACTGGGTGGCACTTCCGGGATTCTCCTTGTAGGAGGAGGGGGCTTGAAGAAGGGGATGAGGTAGCCTCCGGTTACAATGTGAAGCACCCACTGATCCTTGGTTATAGATTCCCAAGCCTGTGGGTGTTTCGCAAAACGACCCCTGACTGGCTCCGGAGAAGCACAGCCGGGCCACATCCTAAGGATGTTGAGGGTAGGAGGAACCACGAAAGGAATTGCGGTCTCCAGTGTTACGGGGGTCTCTGCCACCTCTGGGGTGGCGTCTTCCTGAATCCCCCCCCCCGCCTCTAGAGGGGGGATCACCCGGTGGAGTAGGGAAGAACTTTTGGGATTTTCTGAACCACATTTTCCCTCCTCTCTGGGCCTTGGGGTAAGGTCTAGAGGGAGCGGAAAAACGGGCCCCAACGGCAGTCAAGGTCTTGCCCTCCTGCTCGCACCGAGTAAGTGTGTCCTTCACCTTGGGTCCAAACAGAGAGGACCCATCAAAAGGGGCGTCGGTGAAGGAAGACTTAAAGGCCTCCGCAAGTGGACACAAGCGTAACCAGGCTTGTCTCCTTAGAGCCACTCCTGTGCCCGCTGCTCTACTCGCCCCTTCGGCTGCATAGGAAATGAGCCTCATGGACGAGTTGACTATAGAAGATAGGGTAGTCATCTGGGCGCCTACGGTCTGGGCTAATGCCTCAGGAAGATTACCCGCAAGAGACTCTCCTAACTCCTTGAGGAGGTCCCTTTGGAGCCTGGTAAAATGACAGAAATAGTTCAGCGACCGCAGGGTAAAGGTCGCTGAAGAAAGGGTACGCTTCCCGTACCTATCCATGCTCCTAGAGTCCTTATTAGGAGGATGAATAGACGTTGAAGCCTCTGCCACGTCCTGCTGAGTGGCAGATGCCACCACCATCGCATCAACTGCAACACCCTTAGTGAGGAATTCCTTCTGGGGAGGGGCTGAAAGGAACTTATTAGGTCTGGCAGGCACCGGTTCCACTGTATCAGGATGCTCCCACACCCTCCGAGAGACTAAATCTAACAACTCGTCGAAGGGTGGAAACACCCAGGAGGAGGAGGGCTGGGCCCCGAAGGCCTTGAGGAAGACTGACTCCTCAGCGGTAGGGGCTTTGGATTGCCAGTCGCCTCTCTGTCTCAAGATCTCAAGGATATCCGAGAAGGAGATGTCATCCGAGGACGATTTTGGGGACCCCTCCGCATCATCGAGGTCAGTATCTGAAGTGACGGACTCATCTTGAGAATCAACGTGCTTCCTCTTGCACAGTTTCTTCCTTGGGGGTTCATCCGAAGCAGATTCAGAAGGACCCCCCGGAAGAAGGGAACCCTCTAAGGGGGTATCCTCAGGCCCTGGGGCCCCACTGTCATGGGAAAGAATGTCACCAGAGGCACCAGTACCCAGATCTAGGGACAGTGAGGTAGAAACTTGCTGAACCGGCAAGGTCATGGCCAGCGCACTCCTCATGGCCTCAAAAGCAGGACCTCCAGACTCTGCAGAGGGCACTTGCTGAGAGACCACGACGGTACCGGGAATACCTGCGGCCGATGCTCTGAGGGGAAGACTGGGCATTGAAGAGGCCAGCTCCACAGTGTTGCCCTTGGCCCCCACCGAGGAAGACCCGGTACCAAACCCTGACACCGAGGACAGGGTAGGAATGAAGGTCGGAGCAGAGAAACTCCGAGGGGGTCTCTGCTCCAACTGGACGATTCCGCTACGTTCTACCAGCACCGACTCCAACGGCTCCAAGGGGGTCGGAGGAGGAATCAAATGCACGGAATGGGGAATCGGCTCCGAAGCTGAGTGGGCTGGAGCCGAGATCATTTTAGTAAAAACTGGGGACTGGAACAGCCTCTGGATAACCCTATCCAAATCTGAATCCGACAACCTAGAGGATTTGGAGGAAATAGACTGGGGCCGAGAAGACTTCTGCCTCGGCTCCGATAAAACAGGGGACCGGCTCCGAAAAGGTTCCAACACTATCGGATCCGAGATCGGAACCGTTTGTAAAGGTGTCGGCGTCGAAGGCGGCTCCGGGGCCGAGGGGGAAGAGTCTGAGCTGCACACCTCCAACGGCTCCGAAACCAAAGGAGCCGAAGTAGGTGATTGGTCTCTCGTTGCACTATCCTGCGGCTCCGACACCAATGGAGCCGAGGAAAGAGGCACCGAGGCAGACCCTTCAGCCATCGGCTCTGAAGCCATTGGAGCCGAGGAAGAAGAGGTCGATCTATGTTTCTTGGATGTCGAGTCCGACGGACTGGTCGGAGCCGACGATCTATGTTTCTTGGGTGTCGGGCCTGATGGGCTGGTCGGAGCCGACGACCTTTTCTTTTTAGAAGCTGGAGATGAAGCCAACGCTTCCTCAAATGAAGGCTTAATAAGACCTCTAAGTATTAGCTTGTTTTTTCTTTCCTGAAGGACGCTGGAAGAAAAAGCGTGACAAACACTGCATGTATCTTGTAGATGTTTGGGCCCTAAACAGTACACGCAGACAGCATGGCTGTCTGTGATAGACATTTTATAATTACATTTAGCACATTTTTTAAACCCTGATTTCTGCTCCTTAGACATCTTGAACCAGGTAGAAAGACAGATAACAGATCGAAAACGCTACAACACAGTACACAGAAGTAGACTAAAGTACGGGCTAAAGCCCTCTAACTTAAACGGGCTTAGCCCGATACAACAGGAAAAACAGTCACACAACCAAAGTAAAACACACAGCAAAGGGCAAAGGCCCTCTAATTTAAACGGGCCTTGCCCAATATACTAGAAGCACGAAAAAATATAAAATCCTAAAATTCACAAAACTGAGAAACAAATGCTCACAAAGCTGTTAAAACAGCTGTTTGTTGAAAAACTGACAGAAACCGTAGTCAAAAAGACCAAAAACGTGAAGAAAATACACTTAGCTCCAGCCAAGTCGAGACCACGTCCAGCTTGAAAACGGCAAACGAGATCTGGGGAAGCAGGTGTGGTGCATTCTGGGATAAGGGGGAGCCCAACCAATGAGAGACTTCGTTCTAGTGTATAGTGGCCGAGTCGGAGCCGATGGATCGGCTTCGAACCCATCTGTTATGAATGTAGGCGAGATAGGATCCCATTACATTAAATGTTTATTCATTTCATTAAATAAAAAAAGAAGTTATGTCCTTACCATAACGTTCCATGTAGAGTGTTCGTCTCGCCTTTGTTCTTACACACGGGTTCAGAGCCGATCCTCAGCTCCGAGTCGGCCGAATTGCAAAGCTCTGAATCTCAGAGAAGCTCGAGACCAGCCCATATCCCACAATCCTCCCTGACATTACTCAGATCTAGTTTGCAATCAAACCAGACGAAAAGATCCAACACCTGCGGTGCTAGAAGCATACACTCTCTTCAGCCATTCAGAGACACTCTCTCACCATAGCAATAACTAATGGTCTAAGCATATATCCCATGAAACACAGGACCATATACCCCGCAAAGGGTCAAGACACGTCGATCGGACTCTAAACCTACCAGTTCTTCCAAACACATGGGGGGGGGGGGAGGGAATGTAAGAACAAAGGCGAGATGAACACTCTACATGGAACATTATGGTAAGGACATAACTTCATGTAAGAGTGTTCAATCTCGCCGTTTGTTCTTACACACGGGTAGCGTCCCTAGCTCCGTGACCCCGAGTGACTCATGGAAGAACGTTCCTAAGCACAGTGGAACCAAATGATGTCCTATCCTTGGAGACCTTGTCCACTCTATAATGAGTGATGTAAGTATGTGGTTTAGACCACGTGGCTGCTGCACAAATAGTGTCCAAAGGCAAGCGAGCTGCATGAGCTAAGGCGGTGGAAACGGATCTGGTAGAATGGGCCTTAGGTTTGTTTGGTAAGGATTGGTTTGATTTAGAGTATACAAATGTTATACAGTCAGCTAGCCATTTAGATAGTGTACGTTTAGTAATTGCCATGCCCTTTTTATTGTCTGCAAAAGAGACGAAGAGTTGATCCGTCTTTCTGAAAGCTTTGGTCCTGTCTAAATAAAATCTTAGTTGCCTGTGAACATCCAACTTGTGCAACATATACTCCAGTTTGTTAGTATGTTTTTTGAAAAAGGTAGGGAGTTCTATAGACTGGTGAATATTCGTAACTGAACATACTTTTGGAAGGAAAGATGGATTTGTGCGCAAAGAAACCCTGTCTGGGTGGAATATCAGGTAAGGTGGTCTGACTGATAATGCCTGCAGCTCTGAGACTCTACGAGCTGAGGTCACGGTGACGAGAAACAGCGTCTTCCACGACAAGAACTTTAGGAGGCATGACGAAGCAGGTTCAAAAGGTGGCAACATGAGTTGCGACAGCAGCAAATTCAGGTTCCATGGAAAGAAAGGTTTTCTGACAGGCGGTCTAAGATGGAAGGTTCCTTTCAAAAAGGCTTTACAAAGCCTGTGAGACATAATGGAAGAACCTCCCTCACCAATATGGAAGTTTGATATGGCCAACTGTACTCTTAGAGTGGAAGTAGAAGCTCCTTCGTGAAAAAGGATGGATAAGAATTCTAAAATTTTATGTAAAGGAGCTACCAAGGGATCTAAGTTTTGACTAGATGCCCAATATACAAAGCGTTTCCACTTACTCGTATAGAGCTTAGTAGTAGAGGCTTAATGAGAAGCAACTAGGATGTGTTGAACTGACGGAAGGAGTAGATGAGACCTGGCTAAGCAGGGAAGCGGAGCAGCCAAGCTGCTAGTTTGGGGGACTGTAGAGACGGGTGAGGAACTCCCGACGAGTGCGTCAGCAGGTCTGGCACTGGGTCCAAAATCCACGGTTCCTCTATTTGATGAGCTTGAAGAAAGGGAAACCATATTTGACGAGGCCAGAATGGGGCTATGAGTATTATAGTCCTTTCCAGGCTCCTGGCTTTCTGTAGAAATCTGGGAATCAATGGAGTCGGTGGGAATGCATATAGGAGACCAGGGGGCCAATCGTGTATCAGTGCGTCCCTGGGGACATCCCCCGGAGAGGGTAGAAGGGCAAAGTAGCTTCTGCATTTTGCATTCAGTGAGGAAGCAAACAGAACACAGCAAGGCTGACCCCATTTGTAGAAGATCTTTTCCGCCGTCTGTGAATTCAGGGACCACTCGTGAGGTAACAGGATGACTCTGCTCAACCTGTCCGCAATGACGTTGGATGACCCCGGGATGTGCGTTGCTATCATAAAGCGACCCGTGGACTCTGCCCACTGCCAAATTCTCATGGCCTCTCTGCATAACGGGTAAGACCTGGTTCCCCCTTGCTTGTTTATGTACCAGACTACAGACATGTTGTCTGTCTGAACTGCTACTGTCCCTAGAGGTAAGAGGGCTTGGAAGTGTTGCAACACTAGGAACACCGCCCTCAACTCCAGAACATTTATATGTAGAGTGTACTCCATGTTGGACCATTCTCCTTGGACTGTTCTTCCCTGAAAAAGCCCCCCCACCCTATCAGGGAAGCGTCCGTGGTTACTGTGGCTGTTGGAATGGGTAGAACGAACGGACGACCCATCGTGAGGTTCTGGTCGTGCACCCACCATGAGAGGTCCCGTCTGCAAGATTCTGTTATCCTGATCTCGTGCGTTAGGGGTAGGTGTTGGAATGACCACTGCGCAAAGAGCAACTATTGAAGAATCCTCATGTGTAACCTTCCCATAGGGACTGCAATTAATGCGGCTGCCATCAGTCCCAACACTTTTAACACCAGTTTGGCCGGGGCTTTCTTGCTGACTAAAAGAAGTAGAACTTGCTGTTTGAGCGTCAAAGCTCTTTCTGGGGGGAGTTTTAGTAGTGTCGATTGTGTATTTAGATCTGCTCCGATGAAGGAAATACACTGTGAGGGCGATAAGCAAGACTTTTCGAAGTTTATGGATATCCCTAAGTGGGAACAAAGGCAGATTGTGTAGTCTCTGGCTTGTAATAGTCGACGCTCGGTGGTGGCGGTGAGGAGCCAGTCGTCCAGATAGGGAAACACCCAGAATCCTTGTCGTCACAAGTGAGCCGCAACTACTGCCATGCATTTGGTGAATACCCTGGGGGCTGAGGTGAGTCCAAAGGGCAGAGCTTGAAACTGAAAGTGACTGGCCCCCAGCCGGAAGCGCAGGTGATCTCTGGATGGTCTGGCCATTTTGATGTAGTAGTACGCGTCTTTGAGATCTATAGAGCACATCCAATCGTCCTTCTGTAAGAATGGAAGGATCAATTGAAGCGTGACCATCTAGAACTTTTCCTTCTTCACGAAGTTGTTGAGATGGCTGAGATCTAAGATCGGTCTCCAGTCCCCTGTCTTTTTTGGAACTAAAAAGAACCTTGAGTAAGTTCCGAATCCTCTTTGGTCTGCCGGGACTGGTTCGATGACTCTGTTTTCGAGCAGCTTTGAAATTTCTACATCTGGAAATTTTCTTTGTAGAGGTGGTGTTGAAAAGAAGGGGATTTTGTATCCTCTGTTTATAATGCTTTTTACCAAAGAATCTGAAGTAATGTTTAGCCAGGCTAAAGCTAAGCGACCCCCGACTGCCACCAGAGCAGGACAGCCGGGCCTCCATTCAGGAGTGCTGGAAAGGCTTCCCAGGGACGGAATCCCTGTCGCCTTGGTTATGCAGACCCCCTCTGCCGCCGGGGCGGCGTCTTCCATTTCTATCCCCTCCTCTGCCTCTGGAGGGGGGTATCACTCTGTGTGGTCTGGAAAGATCCCCGATTCTTACGGAACAACATTTTTCCGCCTCGTTGCCCTTTGGGGTACGGTCTAGTAGGAGCGGAAAAACGGACCCCGACAGCAGACAGGGTCTTTCCCTCATGCTCGCACCGAGTGAGAGTCTCCTTAACCTTGGCCCGAAAAGTGTGGCACCATCAAAAGGGGCATTGGCAAAGGAAGACTTGAAGGCTTCCGCAAAGGAGCACAGCCGCATCCATGATTGTCTTCGAAGAGCAATCGCTGAAGCTGCAGCTCTACTCGATCCCTCGGCTGCATACGAGATGAGCCTCATGGATGAGTTTACTATGGATGTGAGGGTGTTAAGTTGTACTGTTACCTTATCTGAAACAGCAGCATCTGTGTTACCCTGGAGGGTATCTGTCAGCTCCTTGATGAGATCCCTCTGCAAACGTGTGAAATGGGTCAGGTAGTTTAGCGAACGCATGGAAAAAGTCGCTGAACTAAAAATGCGCTTCCCATATCTGTCCATAGTCCTAGAATCCTTATTAGGAGGATGAACAGATGAGGAAGACTCAGACATCTCCTTTTTCGTGGCTGCCGCCACCATCATAGCGTTGACAGGGACCCCCTTGGTGAGATAAGATTTATCTTGGGGGGCAGTGATGAACTTGTTTGGTTTCCTAGGTACTGGTTCCACTGTGTCAGGTGTCTCCCATGCCCTTCGAGCAATCAAATCCATTAATTCATCGAAGGGCGGGGTCACCCAGGAGGTAGAAGGTTGAGCCCCAAAAGCCTTCAGCAGCACCGACTCGTCCTCAGAGGGGGCTAGGGACTGCCAATCACCCCTCTGTTTCAAGATCTCCAGGATGTCTGCAAATGACACATCCTCCGAGGGTGATTTGGGGGACCCCTCTGCCTCATCCAAGTCGGTGTCAGACGTTAGAGATTCCTGTGGGGAATCTATGTGCCTCCTCTTGCACAACCGTTTCCTTGGGACCTCATCAGAGGGGGCTTCTGGTGAGGCCTCCAAGGAACAGGGGGAACCCTCTGTGGGTGGCTGAGGCAATTGGGCTCGACGCTTGGGATGGATTGTGGGAGCAGAAACAGAAAGTGGCCCTTTTGGGGAAGGAGAAGATTCCCCTGATGATGTGGTTGTCTGTGCAGACAGTACCTTCCTCATAAGGTCAAAGGCCCCCGAACCCCTGGCTAAGGGCTCCCCCTGTTCCGAAGAACACGGAAGCCTCCCAGAAGCAGGTGCCGTGGGCTCCGACCCCGTGGACGGAGCCGAACCAGTCTGTGCCGAGGCCCCGAGAGGGAGAGTCAGCACCGACAGGTCGGTATGACTCTCGGTCCCGGAACCGAGCAAAGACCGTCGGCTCCGCGACTCCCCTAACGGTTCCGAAGGAGTCGAAGTCAAAGGTGTCGATCGTGCAATGGACGGTTTTGGCACAGAGGGCTCCACTATCATCAGGTCATCTTCTCCCTGCTCCGAGATCTGGATGGGTCTCGAAGGAGGACCCGTTGGAGATATGGGGAGGCCTTCTAGTTTCGACACCAACTGGGAGGAAACTGCAATTAACTTGGAAAGGGCCCTGTTCTCCATGAGTTTCTGCATGACACAATCCACATCTGTGTCAGACAAGGGTCTGGAAGAACGGGTCGAAGGAGCCGAAGATGGCACCGACCGAAGAATGGACGGTGGTGGCAGTTCCAACACCGGTTCCAAGATCTGGGACTCAGCAAAAGACAAATGTTCGACGCTCGGCCCCGATATCTGTGGAACCGGTGAACGAACCCGAGAAGATGAACTCGGAGCCAATGACATGGGCTCCGACATCTTCGACCCCTTCGAGGATTTAGAAGCCTGATCCGACTTGTCCAAAGCCTCTTGAAAGGCCGGCTTCAACAATCCTCTGTCAATAAGCTTCCTGCGTCTATCTGTCATGACCCTCCCACTAAAGGAATGACAAATAGAGAAATCCTCTTGAAGATGGCGAGGGCCAAGACAGTAGACACAGGAAGCATGATTGTCAGTAATGGACATTTTCTGCCCACACTGACATCTTTTAAAACCAGATTTGGCTTTTTCTGACATTGTACAGTAACAATGATGATAACTATAATAATAGGAAAAATAAAAATTACTAATCCTAGCAATATATGTATACTAAACAGGTTATATATATAAAACTCTCAGAAAAAAAACACACCCAAGAAAAAGGGTTAGGCCACAAGGGTGCCTGAAGAAGAAAAATGGGTAAATATATATAGATCACACACACACAGCACTTCTACAATAACTACTAACTATAAGGAAGTATCAACAAGAAAAAAATTTGAATTCTTATCTGAAGAAATCAACATCAACTCAAGTTTCTATCTGGTCCGAGCTCTCCTCGATCCGATCTGTTGCAGCGGCAAACTATATCTGAGTAATGGCAGGGAGGATTGTGGGATATGGGCTGGTCTCGAGCTTCTCTGAGATTCAGAGCTTTGCAATTCGGCCGACTCGGAGCCGAGGATTGGCTCCGAACCTGTGTGTAAGAACAAACGGCGAGATTGAACACTCTTACATTGGTATATTTTCAAAGCACTTATAAGCCCTTTTTGCCTTCATATTTCTCTGTCTCTTTTTCTCTCCCTTTTATATTTTTCTACAGAACCAGAGATCCTCATGGCAGCTGAGCCATGTACCTCCCATGTGATGGACCACCTTACTATGCCCACCTAGGGACATCTTCAAAGGTCCAGGCAATGGCTCTGCCCCTGTAGGTCTACCTGTGTTTGACAGCCTGGAAAGATACCAACTCCATGAGCTATGGAATGTGGTTGTGTCAGCAGCTCAGCGGATGGTTAAGAGGAACCTACAAACCATTCAAAGTCTCCTTCATAGGGTACAAGACTCTCTGACACAATTGGTTCCAACCATCAAGCCAACACAGACCTCCATCCCCACACCATCAGGATGCTTCTCTCAAGGTCCATCAGAGAGGAGGAAAATTGAGGTCCTCAGGACGTGTCTGTAACCTGAGCTTCTGATCTCCCCCTAATTCTTCTGTATTTGTTTACCATGTGTATGCCTTGTGTCCTGCACCAGTGTCAGCCCACCGCAATGCTCCTGTCTGTCTTGTATGTTGCATGAACTATTTAATTCTTCCCTAAGCCTCTCTCTTACACACTTTTCCCTGACTCCTTCCTTAACTTTCCAGTTATATAATGCACTTAAAAAAATGTGGGGTCTATCTCCCCACAAAAACATAGTGCCCCTCCATTCCCACCTCCTCCAGCACAACACTCTGCATGACTTCACTCTGTGTGTTCCTTGTCTTCTGTTTCCCTTATTTCCAGCTTTCCTAGCTTCCTTTTTTCCAGCTTTATAAAAGAACAATCAGGTTATCCGCACCATAAAAGTTAATGAATAAAACCTTACAGCCATTTTACTTTATTAATGCCATGAGCTCCACTGTCCTCAGATTTCCTACAAAATCTCAAGAGATCTGTGCAGGCTCATGCATGAAGCTAAAAAAAAACAAAAATGACTTTACCTGTATATGGCCAATACTGCATATAACTATAGTAGTTATTGAAACATTATATGGTGCTGCTTACTGTGATGGATTTGAAGTCTTCTTAAGCACTCAGTCTTGCTGGCTGGATTCTGCTGAAATAAAAGTCTGGTTATATTTGCATTCACAGTCTGTTGCATACAGAAACTTGCAGAAGATACACTGATGAGCGAATATACTTTGCAGCATCAACTTAGAGCAGTAACAAATAACTTTTTATAATAAACAAAATGGACTAACGTTGCAGATTAAAGTACTGTTCCACTTTACTTCTCATATAGTATAGATGATGTGAGAGATATAACATTTACCACAAAACAAATGTGTCTCTACCAATACCCCTAGCATAACTGGATTCATACAGATCTTTATATACAATTTTAGTCATGCACATACATATACATTTCCTCTTGGTATTTATTCTATTTTGGAGAATTGCTCATCCTGTAGAAACAATACTGATTGTTGCAGATGCTGACACAAACTGCTGACTTAATGATATTATTTTTCAGCTTCCTTGTTTAACAATGTCTTGTCACATTTTTGCTGAATTTATAAGAAGCCAGCTTTTCTGACAGTGTGAACATCCTGTATTCTATTTGGATCTTTGTATAAGAACTTCTGTTCTTGTGCCAATGCTGATAACAGTGTCATAAACATGTCCTGTTGTCCATTCTTTTTATATGCAGAAAAACATGTTTTTAAGGAAACACATTGTCACGGTGCTCTTTAAAAGCAGATTTTGCATTTTTGCTCTTGCATACATCCTGTTTTTAAGTCTGTAAGGGAAAAAATGTCCATTCAGTAGATTCCTTATTTTCCAAGCCACAGTCATTTAGTATGGATGCTGATCACATATTACTAAACTCTGTTTCTGCATTTAAGCAAGCTTTACTTTATACCTTATTTATGTTACATATTTGTAACAAAATTACTTTCAACCTTAAAACCCTGTTGAGCATAATCTTACAGTTATAATCCATTTTATGTCTATAAAAATTGACAAAAGTCTTGGTGATGCTTCCTTGCAGTACTCAACTATTCCATAATCAGTGCTGTTCCTTCACGCTTAGCTAATTTACACATAAATATAGTAGTGTTCCTCACCGATTGTCCTTCTGCATGTCTGAATCGTGAGGCTGTGAATACTTGACATTCCTGACTGTACTCGCATTGCATTTCTGTTTGCCTGCTATGGCAATCCTATCTTTATTTCATTATGCAATTGCTAGATAATGTTCACAGTAAATATCTGCTTTTATTTTATTGGCAGGTTCAGGGCAGTGCTGTGGCTGAACTTCTGGATGTGATACATTTAAAATGAAAACTGACTAGGAGGAAGCTGTTTCTCAGAAGACAGTACAACAAAATAAAAATATATTTTTTAATTATGTGTATGTGATTTAAGAGATTAATTTTGCTATGGAATATTCTTTGCAATTCAGGTATTCATCTTATTACACAATTCTTCCTACATTCCTCCTACTTTAGCAATGTATGCCCTGCTTGATTTTGATGCAGCACGCTATTTTTTTATTCAGGATACATGGTTTCATGCTTACTGCCTATAGCAAGGTTATCATAGCATCCTTACCACTGAATGCAAGAATTCAAATGTTCACTCCCTTCCACTGACAGAATTCACTTCACTTATTACACTGAGAACAAAATGTCTATTTCTGTGAAGGTCATTATAGATTAAAGAGAATTGCATATTAAAGGCAAGAATGAAGTAGAAATGTTTTAAATTGCTAGTCAAAACTTAATTGTCTTAGTAAATGTCTGGTGTATGTAACCACCTGACAGGTATATGGAAATTCTACATAGGAAAAACAAAAAAATGCACTAAATAAACGTATATATCAACATCTTTATGATATTCGTAAAGGTAATTTGAATAATGCTCTTGCTAGGCATATTATGGATTTCCATAATCATTCCTTTAAGTTTGCAGGTCTTGAACAAACAGTTAACAAAGATGGTAGGGGGGGACCCAAGGAGATGTTACTTGAATACAGAGAGCTGATATGGCAACTTAGATGTAACTCTACAGTTACACCTGGCCTCAATGAGAGGATTCCCATTTCCAGCTTACTAAAATTGAGGTCTGAGTTTCATTTATGAAGTGTAATCCACACAAACATCTACATAAAAGTACAGGTAGAGTTGTTACTGTAACGTTATGTATATGACAATAGTTTTTATTCAATAGCTTAGTGTCTGTAATATTTATATGTTTTAAAAAAAATATCATTGGTTTTAGTGCAATATATTCCTAGTTTTTTTTACAGCCTATGGGAAATTGTTTTTGTGAACGTGATGGGGGCATGATTATTTAAATGCACTTGTGTAATGGATTATTTATTCTGATGAAGTCTTTGGGCGTACTGCCGACGAAAGCGCTAAATACATTTTGGATTTATGGTGCATTTCCTTGTGTTTTTTGCTCCTATTGGATTTATTCATTTATTTGTCTTTGTTCACTGGGAAAAACCCATTTACAGCAGAGGCCCGGGAAGAAAAACTCTACATTTAAGTTATGCACGATGTACATTTATAACTGCACAGTAAAATCATCTATATATGAGCTCATTTACATGATTTTTAAATATTTTAAAATATTTCTTACATGACCATAGTATCTTAACACAAAAACAACAGAGAAATTAACACAGATTGGATGATTATTGAATAGAGAAATAATGTACATTAACAGTTAATGTATTTATAACATGATGTCTGTCGGGGAAAGATCAAACTGGGGTATTTTTGAGTTTAGTAATAATTTACTGACAAGTACAACGAAGTTTAAAAATTGATAAGACAGATATGAAAGGAGAGGTTTTGGAAATGAGAAAGAAATACATGGACAGAAGAGGAATTGTAGCTAGTGGTAGAGTGTGAGAGGAGGAGGAACTGTAAGAGTTTAGGAAATACGTGCAATGTGAGTAGGAACAATAAGGTACAAAAATTGGGAAGCAAAGTGGCTGTAAGAACTGGAGAAAAGGAATCTGAGTAAAGCTATCCAGGTGAGCAGGAAGAACAGAGCCATCTTGGGTTTTGAAACGGGTCTATATTAAGTTGTCGAAAACCTCTTCAACGAATGCCTGTTCGCCGACCAATAAACAGTGAAATCTCACTTCTTTGAACAGCCACTTCAGCGAATGTTTTCCTGGGGGGGGGGATTGCTTCACTAACAAAAAACAGACAATATTTCAAACCCTTCAAAGTGGGATGCTTCACCCTCACACTCCCCAATGTGCGGGACTGTGCATATATTCAAGAACAACAATTGCTTCAGATTGTTAAAAAAAAAACTACCAGGGGACAGACCATACTAGACACTTTTTGTGTTCCCAAAGAAATTACTGTAACTTCAAGTCAAGTTTTCCACCACTGATGTGCAGTGATCATTGAGTTATAAAGGTTAAGTTTTGCTAGATAATTCTGCCAAACTGAAATCCAAGCTAATGCACAGAAGGTTAATTACAGATTATATGGAAGCAAAATAGTCACTATGTAAAACTAATTGGAGTGAGGTGCTCAGTGGAAAAACTGCAGATGGAATGTGGAAAGTTTTCAAAGAGAAAATGAGTGCAAAAAAATCAAAAAAATGTTTAACATCAGGATCTAGGCATACAACATCAGGTAGATACATTTCCATAAGTACAAGATATTTGATTAAAATGAGAAAAAAATATAAGAAATGGAAGAGAGGTTAAACTACAACTCTGAAAACTGAAATAAACAAGCTGGACAAACAGATTAATCATAGTGTGAGACAAGATCAAGAAAATTTTGAAGAAAATTTATATAAAGATATTGAGCGAAATAGGAAACCTTTATATAGATACATAAGATGTGGAAGGAGTAAAGACACACAAATTGATAAAGTGTGTGTAGATTCCAAAATTTATTCTCAGACACAACCAATTATAAATATATTTACAAAATCTTATGCAAAATAGTCTGGCTCCACAAAAGGGGTGGTAGTTGTCCTAGTGACATTCAGGTAACCCAGATATTGGAATCAAATTAGATTATATTGAAAAAGAACTGCTCAAACTGGATCCAAACAAAACACAAGGAGGAGACAGAATTAGTAACAATGACCTGAGAATACTTCGGCAAGAACTTACATTACCATTACATCTATTATTCACTAGGTCATATAAATATGGGGAGATTCCCCAAGATTGGAGACACGCACTTATTAAACTTGTCTTCAAGGGAAAGGAGAGTAGGACAAACCCAGAGTCATATAAACCCTTAAGTCTACTTTCATGTTGTGGA
Source organism: Protopterus annectens (assembly GCF_019279795.1). Classification (NCBI taxonomy): domain Eukaryota; kingdom Metazoa; phylum Chordata; order Ceratodontiformes; family Protopteridae; genus Protopterus; species Protopterus annectens. Next base: position 1,604,075,006 of record NC_056743.1, on the reverse strand, counting down.
AAAATAATGAAGGTAATATTGGATAAGTTATTGTCAGAACTGGATAGGTTGGGACTTGAAACCATATATCAGCATGCATCTGCTGAAAATAGATCTATTACCACCTGTAACATGATGTTCTATAACAATATAATAACAGCTATGAATGAAAAATTGTGCTGTGATATAATGTATATAGATTTAACTTCAGCATTTGACAAGGTCATACACAAAACACCGATCAATAAATTAGTACAACTAGGTATTGATGTACTCTTGATAAGATGGAAAGCTGTATGGCTTACAAATAGGACATGGCAAGTATCATAGGGCAACTGGACAGGTGAAATCCTTGGTTACAGTCAAGAGTGTCCCACAAGGCTTTGTCCTAGGCCCTTACTTGTTTAGATTGTAACTTTCAGACTTAATGTTTTCATCTGAGGTGTTCTACAGTCTACATGCAGATTATCTGAAATTGGGTAAGCTGATTACATAGGTTCATAGGTACGTACTAGGCTATCTGCCCGAAGGCATTTATAGGTCTAGCCAGAATGTGTTGGCTTTCACCACCCCATTAGATTAGGTCCCTTTGCCTATGTCCAGCAGAGCCACTGAAGTGATCCCCAGGGTAAACTTTGTTTCCCATCTACTCGTCAAGGTTTCTTCTGAAGAGTGTTAGCGAGGAGCTCTGCCTAATGTAGATTGGAATCTTGTTCCAAAGCATGGGAAGTCTCTGGGACAGGAATCTATCCCTCCAGCACGTCCTATTTATTGTTGTGAGGTTTAGATCCCTAGAGCGTGTGGCTCGAAGGGTTAAGGTTTTCTTTAGGTGGAGCATGTCCATCAATTCTGGGTTGGACATGGCCTTGTATGTCAGGCAGAGATCACCTCTGAGTTGGCCGTATGCAACCGACTACAGCTGGAGTTTCTTCAGTTGAGCTGCATAGGGCATCTGTTTGAGCCCAATTATCGTCTTGGTGAGGTACTTCTGTGGTCTTTCCAGCTGTTGCAGGTGTCTTGCAAGGTACATCCCAAATGGGACGTTGTACTCTATGATGGGTCCGATGAGTAGAGGGGCACAATGACCTCTTTTGATCTGGATGTGAACCCCTTTGTGATTAGGTGAGCCACATAGAAGGATTTTCTAACCACTTTGGCAATGTGATTATCAAAGGTGAGATTACTATCTACTTGGGTCCCCAGATCCCTTATTATGCCTTCCGTATTTAGGGGACTACCACCTATGTGGTAGTTTGTGGGTACTTTGTTTTTTCCAAAGGAGATGACTATGCACTTTTTGGCATTTAGCTTGAGGCCATAATTTTGACACCAGGTATCCGTCTCAGTGAGACTCTTTTGGAGGATGTCTGTGTCAGCCGGAGAGTCAATTATAGCCCCTAGTTTGCAGTCATCTGCGAACTTGGTCAGCCATAGTCCACCTGTGCTTGCCTGTACCTCTGAGAAGTATATGCCAAACAGGAGGGGTCCTAGGACTGAGCACTGGGGAACACCACTTGTAACCGGTTTAGAGTCGGACCTAGCTCCTGCAGCTCTCACCATGTGGGTTCTGTCCGTGAGCCAGTTGGCAACCCATCTTGTGACATAGGGGTTTATGTTCACTCTGGTGAGCTTGTCTATAATACCAGAATGGGGAATGGTGTAGAAGGCCTTAGCGAAGTCTAGGTAGGCGGTGTGTACTACCTTTCCCTTGTCTATAGCCTTGGTAACTGTCTCAAAGAAGTCCACCAGGTTTAGGAGGCATGATCTGCCCTTAAAGTCAACCTGGGTAGGGTCCAGTGTTTGGAGGTTCCCAATGTCTCTGTTAATGAGTTCCATTATGATGCACTCCATAGCCTTGCAGACCAAGCTAGTCAGGCTTATAGGACAATAGTTCCCGGGGTCTGTTGTAGCTCCACCTTTGTGGAGCGGAATAACCATTGATGTGCGCCACTCTATGGGTATGTAGCCTGTGGAGAGGCTGAGTTTGAACAGTATGTTTAGGTGAGGGGCTAGTTCGTCTTTGAGCTTGTGTAGGACGCAGCCTGGGACACCATCTGGTCCCACTGATGCTGTGTTTTTGGCTTTGGAGAGGGCTGTTTTAACCTGAGTGTCTGTGATTTCAGGGACTCTACATTCTACTGGTATGGTTATGGGCCCTTTTGGGGGTGAGAGGGGGGTGAAGTTTGCGCTGAGCCTGTCTGCCAGGATGTTGGCGATATCGGTCGGTTCAGTGTATTTTGTGCCATTCTGCACTAACTCCGAGCAGATCTGAGCATTGCCACTTAGATTCTTGACATAGCTAAGGAATGCCTTGTGGTTATCTTTGGAGTCCTTGGCAATTTTTCTTTCAAAGCTTGCCTTGGATGATTTTATGAGGGATCGTAGTTTCTTGCTGATACTGATCAGGTATGTCTTCCCTTTTTGGGATTTTACTCTTTTCGGTACTAGTTTCCTCCTTCTATTGTATAGCTTATTTATGGCAGGAGTCCACCAGACTGGTTTCCTTTTCTTGGAGGAGTGAGTCTTGGTTTTGCTTGGGATGGCACAATCCATGCAATCTTGTAGGTGCCCGTAGAATGCATTAGTGAAGGATTTTGCAGCTTGGACAGCGTTATCCTTCAGCATGGGGGCTTTGAAACTTTCCACCTCGGTCTTAAGTAACGTGAAGTTTGCTTTTGAAAAGGTTTTCACAGTGGTTTCCTTGTCCGGGGGTTGGAGCGGAATGTGGATATCCAAAGTGATTTGTTTATGGTCAGATCTAACCAGCGATGGGTTGACCTCCGGTGTGGAACACCAGTCGCCCATGTTGGTGATGACCAGGTCCAATATGTCGTCACCTCTGGAGGGAATGTTGACCAGTTGAACCAAAGCATTTTGAGTTTATAAATTCTAGGAAATGTTGGGCAAGGGAGTTAGTACTGGAGTAGTTCTCCCAGTTAATGTTTGGGTAATTAAAATCACCCAATATTAGGGTGTTTGGTAGGACCTTTATGTTTCCCAGTGTTTTGAGAAACGCGGAATGGGAGTCCTGGGACATGGTGGGTGATATGTAGCAAGCTACAATTTGAATTGCAGTTTTGCCCGTTGTTAGTTGCATGTAGATGATCTCAGAAGCATCGTGCTGTGCCACTAACCTGGAGGTGTGGGTATCCTTGATGAATATGGATACACCCCTGCCTTTTGTATTTCAAATAAAAAAGAAAAAAAGAAAGAAAACTCCTTAACTGTTGAAGGCAACTCAGGTAAGACAAACACAATTCAAGTAATATATCCTGAGTAAGCCACCACGGACTTCAACGACACGCAGTTAAAACATTAAAACATTTTTTTTTTAATCTGATAAAATACAACAACTGGTTCCAAGTTTAAAACAAAAGACAAAAACAAAAAAAAAAATGAATGAATGAAATGATAAAATGATGAAAAAATGAAAAGACAAATTCATTTCATTCATCATTTTTTTTGTTTTTGTCTTTTGTTTTAAACTTGGAACCAGTTGTTGTATTTTATCAGATTAAAAAAAAATTTTTCTTTATGTTTTAACTGCGCGTCGTTGAAGTCTGTGGTGGCTTGCCTTTTGTATTTTGGTTTGGGTTCTGTGGCCAAAATGTAAGGTATGAGTTGTAGCCTGGTAGTGCTGGGGTGCTCTCTGGAGCCTTAAACCAGGTTTCTGTTACTGCACATATATCGATTTTCTCCATACTGAGGAGTGCCTCGAGTGCGTGCATTTTGAAGTTTAGACTTCTGGCACTGAGTAGCATTACCCTCAGTTTTTTGTTACTTGTGCCATTTACGGTGGTGGGTTTGTCTTTTGAGCCTTGCCTAGAAAAGGCACTATAGGGATGGCAACAGCCTTGGCCAGTATTCGAAAGCCTAAGGGTGACAGGTGCAAGCCGTCTCTAGCGAAGCAGCGTGGCTTGTCGAGCATGTCATCCCAGGGGGACAAACACTGGATCCCCTTTGAATGACACCAGAAACTTAGCCAATTGTTGAAATCGAGAATTTTTTCTTTATACGGTGGAATCATTATTGGTGAGGGCAGGATTTTACTCAGGGTCAGGGTCATACTGGCCTGGGCTACGTGATCAGAGAGCTCTTCCATGTTCTTTTCATGTAGTCCAGGGGGGGTATGGCTCACGTCATCCACACCAACATGGACAATGACAGTCATATTTGTACTTGTTCTGGAGTGACCTGAGTGCTTGTGTTATGTGACGGATCCTGGCACCCAACAGGCAGCTAGCAGTAACCTTCTCCCTATTCAGCCTAGTGAGTGGGACGTCAGTGTGCCTGACTATAGAGTCACCTATTACTAGTATGTTGGGTATATTATTTTGCTTTAAGGGCTGTGATTGCATGGCACACTGGTTTTGTGAAATATGTGTTTCATGGTTTGTGTTGGGGGGGTGGAGGTTGCTTGGTTGTTTGCTTTGGAGGTCTCTGTTGGTTTTGCAGATTTTTATTTAGAGCCTCCGAGTATGTTTTCATGTATTTATGTGTGTTTTTTGCCGGTGCTGATTTAATGGGTCTATGTGAGACTGGTGGTGTGATGCAAGTATTTTCCTTCTCCTCTTGACTGTCTTGGATCCAGTCTTGGGTTGAGAGAGCTTAGCCTCCAGTTTGGCTATATAATTGCATCTCTTGCATGAATTAGTGTTTGGTGGTAGGAGGAGAGGGTTGTCTGTGTACATGAGGCAGTTGTAACATTGCCTCAAAATGCCCAGATTCACCAGTTGGACTGGAGAGTACACCTGAAACTGCCCTTTGGACATGCCTGGATAGGTACAGTGAACTGTTTTACTGGATGGCTTTTAAGGTCGAATAGAGAGCCTTGTCCTTCTGTACAGTACAAGAGGGTCTAGTGCTAGGGTTTATAAGTGCTTGCTATAAGTTCTGAGCAAGTGCCAGGCTGAGAAATGAATGGCTTGAGTGCTTAAGTTGAAAGTTTGTCTAGTTCCAAGGAAATAAATTGAAGAGGAGACTTTGTGGAGCCGGGAATAGTTTTACCCTAGCTAACCAGTGCTGCCCGGCACGCAAAACCGGGCAAATGCGGTATTTATAGTAAGGAAATGAAAGAGAGAGAAATTAGCCCAAAATGGCCAATAAACTACTAATTTCTGGACTGAAACCACTCCTCCAGGGGCAGCTAGGCTGCTCAAAGCTCCCCTCTCTCACAGGTGAACAGAGAAACTTCCTTTTATCCAAGTAAGGTATGGGCAAACCCAGAGATTTGTAACACAGCCCTGAATTCATCACTAACCTAAAAACTAGACTATACTAGCTTAGAAAGGCAGGAAACAAGTATATTTTTTCAGAAAATAAAACAGATACAGTCAAAAAAACACTTTAAATGCACAGAAAAGGATACTTATTGTTATATATCGCAGATCAGAGTTGTAGTCAATGTCCCTAGTAATAAAGTAGGAAGAAACACAAATACAATAAAAGCAGATGAATAAAGTGCAATATATATATATATATATATATATATATATATATATATATATATAAAAACAATAGAACTGATTTAAACAAGTTACCCAATTAACCAGAAAAAAAGCTCAAAACTGAGCCCTGTTCCAGCAGTCTTCAATCAGACAAGTTTTAACTGCACACTCCTGCTACTAGGGTGCAGGGGAACCTTCTCCAAAAAAGATGGCCTGGATCAGTGCTCAAGTTATACAAAAAAAGCTAGATTCAGCAGGTCTGCATCTGGTCTATGCTACATCAACAAGGCGCACCAATTTCATTATCATTATTATTGCATTACAGATAACGCCTGTACGCAAAATAACTTGATTAAACTGACCATTTTGGCACAGGAGAATAATATGCTCTCTTTATCTCCTTTTTCATCCCCCCCTCCTCTCTCTCTCCTTTTCCCTGTGTTCCATAAACCATTGCAACTTGTAGGGGAAATAAATAACATATATATCTTCTGGCTTCATTTAGATTCTCCCTGTCTTTGAATCAAAAATATTTCACATGTCCCTACCTCAGCTGAACTCTGATGAAATGGTTTCCCTTTACAAGGTTGAAGCACACATCTGCAATGGCCAGATGTGCGAAACGATGCCTGCAAAAGTTCGTAATAATGAACTTTGAATTGCTGAACTCACAGCTGAGCGAATGCCAGTGTGCATTTGCTCATGTAAATTCGACATTCAGAGTGCAGATCGCACTGCAGTGGGGATTGGAACATGTAACCCTTCCCTCACTCTAGTGCGATCTCAGACTTAGTATAGTAAATTAGCAGGGAGTGTGGGGAGTGCAGGGGGACTGGCTCCCCTACATAGTGGTGTAAACAAACAGTAACTGCTACAGCTGTATTTTCTGGTTTTAATGTTCCACAGTTGAATTACACTGCGGAAATATACATATAAGGTGTCCAAACTGTTTAACAGTGCATTTACTGCACTGTTTTGTACCAGTAAATGTCAAACCTTCAGGAAAAATCACACTTTCAGTGGACTTCGAATATGTTCGAATGTGGGATTCCACAAACTGATTTTTGACATTTTTCCCCCAACATGTTTTGTAATTCAGTTAAATTAGCTGATCTCATTCATGGTCACACAAACTATTCTCGCCCATATTGAGGTAAACCAATGAAATATGTAAAACATACCCACTTTGTCAATTCTGCTCCTCCAACACCGATTATCTCCTTTTCTTTCCTGCTTTGGCATGTGTCTTGGTATCAGGCAGCACTTACACAAAAAAGCTGAGCTGTTATTCTGCCATACGTTATTCTTCTTAAGGAATCAGACATCTTTGTTTGTGTCTTTCGGCTTTTCCCGGTTAGGGGTCGCCACAGCAGAACTCCGGTCCACTAATGATTGGTAGTTGATTTTTACATGCAGAGTTACCAGCCCTGACGCACAACCTTCAACGAAGGTACTCCCATTCACGCATATCTCCACGCAGAAGACGCTCTAGCTGAGAATCAAACCGGACAGCGTCTTACTGTGAGGCGACAACGCTACTGCAGCACCACCACCGCGGACTTAAGGAATCAGACAACTGGGTTCCCATTCAGAAGCCTGAAACATCATAAGCCTGAAAATCAAAATCCTGAAACCAAAAGCCTGAAAATTCAGAATCCTGAAAACTCAAAATCCTGAAAGCCCAAAATCCTGAAAGACCAAAATCCTGAAACTCAAAATCCTGAAAACACAAAATAGACATACTGATGTCATTGTGGCTTTGCTATTGTTAGCCCTGTGGTGTTAGGTCATGCGTTGGGGTCAGGTAAGTGTGTTGGTTTTATTTTAGGTTAGGGCGGTTTAAGTGAGTTAGGGTTAGGCGCAGGTTAGGCATGTATGCAATAGTGACAAATATTGGGGTTAGGCGGTTTAAGTGAGTTAGGTTTAGGGCGCGGGTCAGGGGAGTGTGCGATAGTGACGGACCTTAGGGTTAGGGTTAGGGTCAGGGTCAGTTGGTAGATATTAGTGTCTTTATAGTGACATATTAGCATTATTTGTGTTTTCAGGATTTTGAGTTTCAGGATTTTGGTCTTTCAGGATTTTGGGCTTTCAGGATTTTGAGTTTTCAGGATTCTGAATTTTCAGGCTTTTGGTTTCAGGATTTTGATTTTCAGGCTTATGATGTTTCAGGCTTCTGAATGAGAACCGACAACTGACATGCTTAATTCCAGTCTCCCACATTGCCATATGTCTCTTCTAATTTTTTACTTGTCCTTTAATTTTACCTAGGTCTACCTTTCTGATTTTTTCCAAAAGAGATTGCAAATATCCCTGTGTTCTTTTTACACCTCTTAATTTGTCTATCATCGCATTTTGTTCTCCTGTTTTCTGAACTTCCCTTTATCTACCAAGTAATTGCTGCTGTTTTCATGTGGCTAAACCTTCCTCATATATCTAACATATAAACATATCTTCAAAGATCATCTACTATGGTTAGTGTAGCTCTATCCTAATTACAGTATATTCCACCCTAATTACCTATAATCTTAATCATTTTGGATACCATACCACTTCTCATCACTTATATCTTCTGATTATCTCAATGTTTTACTTTGTATTCCTTGTACACTTAGTAACTGTATGAAACATACTCCCTCTTGTATAGTCATAGTAACTCCAAGTATCTCCCACTCATTTCGATCTCCAGTAATCTATTTGTTTCATAGCACTCTATGCAATTTTCCCCATTCTTGCTCTTCTCCACCCTCCTGCCTCTCTCCTTATTGCAGTTTAAGGGTAAATGAATACCAACAAGAAAGGGGTAGGCAACTGCCTTGTCTGCTTTATCATTTAGTTCAATATGTGGATATCTTGGAACTCCCATCCATCCATCTACACATGATTTTCACACTCCTTCTTGCCCTTCTTTAACAGTTTCCCTTTAGACTCAGCACATAGAATACAACAGAGGATACCACCATTTTAATAAACTTCTTTCTTATCATTGATCCCATTTGAACTTTTCACTAGCCTTTTCAGAGTGGGCTACACCTCAGGCTACAGATACGTAGCTTTTCCTTTTCATCTGTTCATTTTACTTGTCCTTTCATACTTCATTTCAATAACCTTACCATCACCATGTTTTCCTATCACACTACAGCTAGGCTGCAACTTAGGTTTTTCAAAATTTAACATAACATTGCACAACATTTCTTCTTCATCTCTGTTCTGTTATTTTTGTTAGCATTTTCATTACCAGTTTACAACAATTCCAGTGATAAGGGAACCCTTGTTTCATTTTTGTGATATGTAGCCTGAGTCCATAAGTACCACTACACACACACACACACACACACACACACACACACACACACACACACACACTTGCACATGCACCTACACACACAAGCTCATTAGCACACACTTGCAAACACATGTATAAATGCAAGCTCATGCGCACACACACACACACACACACACACACACACACACACACACACTTGCACATGCACCTACACACAAGCTCATTAGCACACACTTGCAAACACATGTATAAATGCAAGCTCATGCGCACACACACACACACACACACACACACACACTTGCACATGCACCTACACACACAAGCTCATTAGCACACACTTGCAAACACATGTATAAATGCAAGCTCATGCGCACACATACACACACACACACACACACACACACACACACACACACACACACACACACACACACACACAATCACTCACAGCAGTTAAGACTTTGGATATGATTTTTTGACCACCATGTTCACCAGGGAAATAAGCATGTGCAAACACAGTACTAAAACTGAGATAAAATTTTACAGACATTTCTGTTCTGCACTTTCCTGATATAATTTGCACAGTATTCCTTCTTTCTGAACTCAGTTTCTTAGAAAACTCTATGGACTGCCATCAGGTCAAGCCAGTTTTCCTATTGTTTGTTGATTGCTTTGACCATTTCCATTCTAGATTATTTTTCCCACCTCTCTTTTCTCCATGCTCAATTCCTTTGTGTCTTTTGACCCAACCTTTCCTTTTAAAAATGCTACTTTGAATATATCTTGTTTAATTTCTATTGAATCTTTTAAGTAAATATTTCATAATAAAACATCCATCGTTTATCTCATTTCACTTTCCTGGTCAATCTCTTTCACTTCCATAGCTTCATTTTCACCATTTATTTTTCCTTCATTCATACTTTTAATGACTACGCTAATTACTTACCTATTTCCCCTTTGCTCCACCAAAAATGTTTACTGTGATATTTACTTCTGTTTGTTTAGTATCAATAGTCCTAGTCTCACACTAATACCTAAATCTTCTACCTCTTTCTCTGTCAATGGCTATGTTTTCCTTCCCACTTTAACATCTTTTCTTTCTTTTATCCAGTCTGTTCTTGCTCTCCTGTCCTTCCCTGTTGCTCACTTCATCCTGCTCCATACTGCATCCTTCATCTCATTGTACCCATCTCTGACTTGTATTATTCATTCTCTTGTGACACCTGACCTAACAACAGTTTTAACTGCCCAAGCCCCTCCCTATTTGCCCACTAACATTCATGCCATTTCCACCTTCCCCCTTCTATTCTTCCTTTTCCCCATTTTCAGTACAATTCCTGCATCGTCTGAAAACTTTTTTCTGCAATATTTCAACATCTTCTACCAACCCCTTCTACACTGCTTTTAGCAAGAACTGAGTTTATCCCATTAAATTCCCCCTACATACATTGTATTCAGTTTGTTTTATGTATGCTTTACTGTCAATATATTTCTTTTACAGAATTCAGTGGTTGTTTATTTACAGATAGTTTCTGCATGTTTGAATTATAGAGTTTAGAAAACTTAATTAATTAAATATTTCAGTTTAGAAACAGAGTTAAGGCAAGGTTTTCAACAAGATTTGCAGAAAAAAAAAAAAACAAATAACACTGATCCCCTGTGTCTTGACACGCTGATGGATACAAGGCAACTGGAACGACATATTATTTCCAGACAATTAATTCACAAACATACTACGAAGTGCGGCAGATGTAAACAATGCTATGTTATTTTGGATGAAGGAAATATAGTATTACATAATATAAACAAGACTAATATTAAGTTTAAACAAGGAAATTGTAACACAAGATGGGTGATTTATTTGGCTAAATGTGCAGCATGTTCGGGATTCTACATTGGGAAAACTGAACGAAAATTTAACAAGCGCATTTACGCACATTTATATAGCATTAGGACCAAGGACGTTAGTAACGCACTTTATATGCACATAAACAATGTGGAGACGCACATAGTTTTAAATTTGGTATTATTGACAGTATTACTATGGACCTTAGAGGGGGAGATCCTAAAGGATTTTTGTCTTACAAAGAAACCTGGTGGCAATTATATACGGATGCCTCAAACGCACCAGGTTTAAATGATTTTATTAGTATTAAATCAGTGTTAAAAGGCACATCTCTTTCACTTATAACATAAATATATATATATATTTTTAGGAATATTTTATCAGTTTTATCATTTTCCAGGTATATATGTACAAAACTATTTTCATGTTTATAGTTACCTGATTTGCATAAAATGTCATGTTTATTCCTGACTTTTTATGGTTATTTGAACTAATAGTAACTTATATACAGGAAGTTACACTTTAAGCCTATCACTTTAAATGGTATAATTTTGGCACCAAAGAAATTATTTAAATTTGAGATGTGTTAATGGATTTGTATGTAGTTCTGAAGAAGCTCGCAATAGAGCGAGTGAAAGCACTTAACTTTGGTCAATAAACAAGAATATTACTCTTTTTTTGCCTTGTACCCATCAGCATGTCAAGACACAGGGGATCAGCGTTATTATTTGGTTTTGTTTGTATAACACTAACGCTGAGAAAGATTTGCAGAAAAGAAGTTCAAGCGAATAAATATTTGAACATTACTAGTATGCATCATCTACACACCAAAGAGGAATATCAAAAGTCAGTTTATTAAGGCAAGCAGTCTGACTTCTGAAGAGGTTATTCTCATTGACAACTAAAGGGAAATATATTTTTAGGGAGCGAGATTATCCAGAAGACATGATTAATGAAGCATTTTCTAAGAAAACATACACTGTATCAGCTCTGGTGACCAGAACAAAAGGGCAAGTAATTCTATTCCTTTAACATTTACCTATGCAGCTGACATTAATAATTTGAAGAATGTTGTCAAAAGAACACTGGAAAATACTTGAGAGAGAAGAAACAACTGAACAAGCTCCAGACTTTGTGGACAGATGAGAAGTTTAACAAACCTGGTATAGTACTTGTTATGACAGGTAGGAAAGTTGCTAACAAAAGTAATGGGATGTTGTCTTGTTTTGGTTGTAAACAGTGCAGATAAATGGCCAACAGCCTATATGTGATTACATTTTTTGTGCTGTTTGTACAACAGCTTGTGATTCATCTAACATTGTTTTGATATAAAGTACACTTGATGTGACAGTATTTGTTTTAGTAAAATATGCAGGAAGTTGAAGCAGAAGGCTGTTGAGCAACTAAGTGCTATTGAAATAAAGGGTCTATATTAGAACACCGAACTTTCAAAATTTCGAATGTTCTAATATCGACCCGTTTTCAGTGAACGCTGAAAATAGTGAAGAATCAGAAAACCAAATTTTTTCCTAGGGAAAGAATTCGGTTGTCCATTTCTGTTGCTTCAGTATTTTCAGCGCTGTGGTGGAAAGTTACGGGTTGGGTTCAGGTAAGTGTGCTATTGTGTGGACATGAGGGCTAGGGCGGGTTAGCTGAGTTAGGGTTAGGGCGCGGGTCAGTTAAGTGTGCAATTGTGTGGATGTGAGGATTAGGGTGGGGTAGGTGAGTTAGGGTTAGGGCGATGGTGAGGTGACTGTGCGATAGTGACGGGCCTTAGGGTTAGGGTTTGGGTTAAGGTAAGTGGATAGTTAGTGGTGTATGTATAGTTTAGTGTAGGGTTAGGTGTAAGAGTTTAGGTGTATGTGTGTGGATTGCTGTTTGTTTGGTGTGCTTGTGTGTATGTGTTTGGAACAGTGAATTTTTTCCCTAGGAAAAAATTTGCTGTTCTGTATGTTCGATGTTTAAATTTTCGATTAACAGGGTTCGATATTAGAACACTCGAAATTTTGAAAGTTCAGTGTTCTAATATAGACCCGAAATAAAGACACTAAGAAAATACATTATAAACACAACACTATTTGCAATGATTGTAAACAAATTTCAGTTTTTGTTTTAGATAATTTTGGGGTGGTAATGTGAATATTTTGGTTGAAAGGCTTGAACTGTTCCTGGAGTTAAGACTTAATACCTTTATTGTCCCTTATTTGAATGAAAATACTAACTTCACTAGTTATTTAAAGTTTATACCAAAAGATGAAAAAGTCACACAAACTGTTCAGTAAAAACTACAGGAAAGACCTAGCCAAGCTAAAGTTTTCGCTGTATAATACCTTAAACCTTATGTAGTGGAGGCTTGTGGAATATATGCAAATGACTTCTTAAGAATATAAAAGAAGTTATGTACTCACCATAACATTACATGTTTGTTGTCCATATCACCTTCATTCTTTGCTGGTTGAGTTCAGAACTGAGCATCAGTTCCGACTTGGCCTTTACTAAAGCTAGAGAGCTTCCACTGGCTCGAGGCTATACCCTATCCTATCATGCTTAGGGAAGATTACCCAGATCTTATCTGCAATTACTAAACATCAGTAAGAAATATATGTACATATATACACAAGTACACCCATAATATGTGCCATATAGGATTAAGGAAGGAAATCAGAGAACATGACTACTAAATCCAATAAAGACCTCTCGATCCTCCAGGAGCGAAGGTTGGGGGAAGGAGGGTGGGATGCAAGAATGAAGGTGAGATGGACAACAAATATGGAACGTTATGTGAGTACATAACTTCTTTATGTAATGTTGTCCTATCTCGTCTTCATTCTTTGCTGGTTGGGAAAGTGTCCTTAGCACCTTCTTTCTTGGGTGGCTCAGGGGAACAAACTCTTCAGAACAGTGGATCCAGAGGAAGCCCTGTTCCAGGAGGCCATGTCTACTTTGTAATACCTGATAAAGGTATGAGGTTTAACCCATGTCGCTGCAGCACAAATTGAATCCATAGGTAACCTAGCCTGAAAAGCAGTCGAGGTTACAATAGTTCTTTTTGAGTGATCCTTAATTTTACCAGGCAGTTCTCTTCTTTGAGAAGTGTAAGAATAGGTAATAGTATCCCTAAGCCATTTTGACAGAGTGACCTTTGATATTGGAGCACTCTTCTTTTTATCTGAGAAGGATACAAATAATTGATCAGATTTCCTGAGTTCCTTTGTCCTGTGTAGGTAAAAACGTAGCTGCCTGTGCACATCCAATTGATAAAGTTTATATTGTGCCCTGCTGCCATAGTTCGGGGAAAAAAAACAGGTCAATGGATTGATTCAAGTTATTCTCAGAAAAACGTTGGGTAGAAAGGATGGATTAGTTTTAAGGGAGACTCTATCTTTATGGAAAACTAAGTAGGGAGGGTGTATGGATAATACTTGAAGTTCTGATACCCTCCTAGCTGACGTGATGGCCACCAAAAATGCCGTCTTCCAAGTTAGGAACTTTAGATGACAAGAGGAAGCTGGTTCATAAGGAGGAAAGGATTAAAGTGGATAATACTAGGTTGAGGTCCCAGGGAGCTGGTGGTTCCTTGACTGGAGGCCTTAGCAAAAAGGCACCTCTCAGAAAGGCCTTGCACAGTCTGTGAGACTATTTTTGATACCATATCTCCCATGTGATAGATAGTTGAACTCTAATGGCAGCTGCTGCTGCCCCTTCATTAAAAAGTTCTTCCAAGAAGTCTAAGATGGATGTTACTGGGGCTGTGAAAGGATCAACATGATTGATGGAAACCCAACAAGGACATTTTTTCCACTTGCTAGCATAAGGTTTCCTAGTTGTGGTCTTATGGGATGAAACCAGGATATGTTTCACAGCAGGGGATATGTGTGGGAGCCTGGCTAAGACTGGAAGTGGAGCAGCCAAGCAGTCAATTTGAGGATTTGGACTGAAGGATGGACCGTTCCCAACAGATACGTTAGGAGGTCTGGTACTGGGTCCAGATTCTATGGCTCCTGTTGTAGATGGGGCCAAAGGAAGGGGAACCAAATTTGACGAGGCCAGTATGGGGCTATGAGTCTTATCCTGCTTCTCAACAAAACGGCTTTCTGGAGTACTTTGGGAATTAACAGGAACACAGGAAAGGCATAAAGAAGACCTAGGGGCCAATCATGTACAAGTGTATCCCTTGGTGACTCCCCCGAAGGAGGGACCAGGGCAAAAGAGCTGCTGCATTTGGCATTCATGGATGTGGCATAAAGGTCGCAAGGCTGGCCCCACTTGCGAAAGATCTGTTCCTGTTTTAGACACCACTCGTGAGGCATTAGTATAGCTCTGCTTAGTTTGTCTGCTATTATGTTGGATTTCCCTGGGATATGCATTGCTATCTTAAAGCTTTGGGAAGAGACTGCCCACTGCCATATGCTTTGAGCCTCTCGACACAGAGGGTAAGATCTGGTTCCAGCTTGTCTGTTTATATACCACACAACTGACATACTGTCTGTCTGAATTGCAATTGTTCCTAGTGGAAGGGAGTTCTGGAATGCTTGCAAAGCCAAGGGCATCACTCTCATCTCTAGGACATTGATATGCAAGTGGTATTTGCATTCCTGCCAAGTTCCTTAGATGGTCTTTCCCAGATAATGCCCCCCCCCCTCTATCTGGGAAGCGGCCATGGTCACTGAAGCTACTGGTTGTTGGAGATTGAACCGTCTGCCTAGAATTACCTGGGTTGATTGAAGCCACCAACTGAGGTCCCTCTTGCAGGAGTCTGTGATGATGATCTTGTGGGACATGGGAAACTCCTGCATGGACCACTGAGCAAAAAGTAACCACTGTTGTACTCTCATGTGTAGACATGCAAGAGGTATCAGAGTAATCGCTGCCACCATGGTACCCAGAACCTTCAGTACAACCTTTGCCTGTACATTCTTTTTTGCAAGCAAATTACACACTTGAAGACGCAGTGTTTGTAGCCTGTCTTGAGGAAGTTTTGCTACCATGTCTTTTGTACTTATGTCTGCTCCTATGAATGTAATATGTTGTGATGGCAACAAGGCAGATTTTTTGAAGTTTATGGTGATACCCAGCTGTGAACACAGGTGAATAGTGGTGCCTCTGGCTTTGATTAGTAGATGCTCGGTGGTGGCAGTTAGGAGCCAGTCATTCAGATATGGAAACACTCGGAATCCTAGACGTCTCAAGTGAGCCGTGACCACTGCCATGCATTTGGTGAACACTCTAAGGGCTGTAGTGAGACCAAAGGGCAGGGCCTGAAACTGATGGTGACTGGCCCCCAGCCGAAAGCGCAGGTGATTCCTGGATCGCCTTTCCATTTTTATATGGTACTATGCACCCTGGACATCTATCGAGCACATCCAATTGTCTTTTCCCAAAAAGGGAAGTACTGACTGCAGTGTCACCATCCACAACTTTGATTGTTTTACAGACTTGTTCAGCCTGCTGAGATCCAAAATTAGCCTCCACTTCCCTGTCTTCTTGGGAACTAAAAAGAACCACAAATAAGTTCCAGATCCAATTTGGTCTGCGGGGACGTCTTGGATGACTCTTTTTCTTAACCTTTGAATTTCTAGGATTGCCTGATCCCTCTGGTTGGGTGGAATGTCCAGGATTGATCATTTTTCTAATGGAGGGGAAGAGAAGGGAATGTTGTAGCCTTTGGATATTATCATCGTCTGTAGCCATTTGTCTTCTGTAATATTTAGTCAGGCGTTTTGGTACAGTGACAATTGACCGCTGAATGCCTCCAGAGGTGGAGAGGTGGGCCTCTTTTCAGGAGTGCTGGAAGGGCCTACCAGAAAACGTATCTCTATCGCCCTGGTTTTGCAGACCTCCTCTGCCGTGAGCTCGGCGTCTTCCGTTATTGTTTCCCCCTCTGCCCCTGGGGGAAGATTCCCAATGTGCATCTGTGAAAACTCTTTGGGACTTGCAGAACCACATCTTTCCTCCTTTCTGGGCTTTGGGGTAAGGCCTGCTAGGGAGGGAAAAACATACTCCCCTGGCAGAAAGAGTCTTACCCTCCTGCTCGCACCTGGTCAGAGTTTGTTTCACCTTTGGTCTGAACAAGGATGAGCCATCGAAAGGGGCACTGGTAAAGGAAGACTTGAAGGGTTTTGTGAACTCACATTGGTGCATCCAGAAATGCCTCCTTAGGGAAATTCCTGTACCCGCCGGCCTACTCACTCCATCAGCTGCATAAGATATAAGCCACATGGAGGAGTTAACTACAGAGTTTAAGGTAGCAAGCTAAGTGGTCACCTTGTCTGAAATACCAGCAGCTGTAGAACCTTGGAGGGTATCACCTAACTCCTTCAGGAGATCCCTCTGAAGTCTAGTGAAATGAGTCAAGTAGTTCAGCGACCTGAGTGCAAAGACTGCTAATGGGAACATACGCTTTCCGTATCTGTCCATCATGCGAGATTCTTTATCCGGTGGATGGACAGACATGAAAGTCTCAGACAATTCCTTTTTGGTGGCCATCCCCACCACCACAGCATCTACTGGGACACCTTTGGACAAAAATTCCTTGTCAGAGGGGGCAGTAATAAACTTGTTGGGCCTCCTCATAAAGGTTTCCACAGATTCTGGAGAGCCCCATGCCTTTCAACTATGTTACGGAGTTGGTCGAAAGGTGGGGTCACCCAAGAGGTGGAGGAGCAAGAGCCGAAAGCCTCCAGGTACACGGACTCATCCTCAGAAGGGTTGATGGTTTTCCAGCCACATCTCTGTTTCAGGATCTGTAGGATGTCCACAAACAAGACATTCTCAGGGGGTGACTGTGGGTACCCTTCTGAATCATCTAGGTCTGTGTCTGAAGTGACAAACTCCTCAGGGGAGTCTATAGGTTTCCTCTTACATGTTCTCTTCCAAGGGACCTCTTCAGAGGGATACTCTGGAGAGGTTTCGGAAGAGACGGTTTCACCCACTGGGGTGTCCTGGGACTTTGGGTCTCTACGCCTGGGGCGTATGATGGTAGAGAGACAGACTCTGGTACTTTTGGGGGAAGAGAACTTGGATCCGACAGTGGAGCTGACTGGGGTGACAGCACATTCCTCATGACCTTGGAGGCACCACAATCTCATTCTGAGGGAGTCCCTGGCTCTGAAGAACCATGAGACTGCCCCCAAATTAAGGCCATAGGCTCCGAGGCTGATGTAGGTACTGAGCTGACCCGCGCCGTTGCCCCAAGAGGTAGATTCAGATCAGACAGCTGTCCAACCCAACCCTCCTCTCCAGACCCGACGGGGGAGCATTGGTCGCTAGGCTCCTCTCCCGAGGATGGCACCAAGGAAGTCGGAGCAAAAATCGGGACCGAAGATCCTGGAGCAGGTCTCAGTCTTGATGTTTCCACTACCATCAAATCCAAGTCCTCTGGTTCCACAGCTGCAACTTGGGTGAGAGGAGGAATTGTCATGGGGATGGTAATGGTCATCAGAGATGACTCCATTCTGGGAGGGCTCAGCAGGATCTTGGCCAGTGCCGGTGTCTGTAGCAGTCTCTTAACCACCCGCTCCACATTGTCGTCGGACAAGCTTCTGTAAGACCAAGAGGATGGAGCCGAAGATCTGGTTGACTGAAGAATGGGTGAATGTAGTACTGATGAGACCGGTTCCAATACAAGGGACCGGCTCCAACTAACACTCTCTATCGGTTCCGAAAGGATCAGTGGGGCCGAGGAGACAGATTTCTCAGGCCTGAAAGCCTTCAGGTCCTTGGTCGATTCTTTTGCCTGCTTCTTTGCTGGGTCAGATGCTGGCACCGAGGAAGCTCTTTTAGAAGATTTGTCTGACATTGGTGATTTAGAGGAAGAACTCGGTTTTCCTTCAATAGCCTCAGAAAAAGGGACTTTGAGAAGACCCCCCTCACAATGAATTTATTCCTTCTTTCCTGTAAAACTCTATAGCTAAACCCCGTGACAAATAGCACAGGATTCCTGTAGGTAGACAGCACCCAAACAGTAAATGCAGCTGGTGTGTCCATCCATTAAAGACATTTTCTGCGTACATTGGTCAAACTTCTTGAAGCCAGAAGGCTTCGGTTCTTTACCATCCTTACACTTGACTGCCAATTTTTTACACTATGACAAAACCCAAATTATACTAACAGTTTTAACTATAACAAGATCAACTACACTACAGCATAAACCAAGCCTTTTTTTATCAATCAAAGGGGAACACACACCATAACAGTAGAAAGGGGAACCAGAGGAGAAGTCTCTAACTTAAATGACAATCTTTTCTGGTAAGAGGAGAAGTCTGTAACTTAAACGACAACTCCCAATAAGCAGAGTAGGTGAGAAAAGGGAAGAGAAAGCCCTCTAACTGAAATGGGCTGATTCAAGGAGTCATCTAACTTAAACAAACTCCTTGTCAAAATCAGAGGAAGAATTATAACAATAAAATCCACACAAACCCCTGTGATAGAAAGGGAGTTTGAACACGAGATAGGGTAGGAGGATCGCCTAATGAAAGATGACGGCCAGCAACACACAAAGCATATAAAAAAACTAGCAAATTTGACAACTATAAGTAATAGTAACACTAAATATTCTCAACAGTAGAAAAAAGGACAAGAATTATTGGTCAAAACAAAGAAACTTTTCTACTTAGCCTGGAGCCTAGTAGGAAGCAACCTGATCTAGTTTAGTGGCAAACAAGATCTGGGTAATCTTCCCTAAGCATGATGGGATAGTGTATAGTCTCGAGCCAGTGGAAGCCATCAAGCTTTAGTAAAGGCTGAGTCGGAACGGATGCTCAGTTCCGAACCCAACCAGCAAAGATCGAAGGTGGGATAGGACAAAATAACATGTAGTATTTCTGTCCTGTATTTTCCAAGATCAACTTACTTTATACCCATCCCTTTCTCCTATCCACCTGGTCATTCACCCTGTCTCCACTACCCCAGATACTTCATTCTGCTCCTCTTGTTTCTTAAACAAATGCAAAGATCCTACCTTTTAAAAATAGTAGTTCATTATTTTATGTACTGATACTTAACCCCTCCTACATAACACTTAAATATTTTAAAACACTTCACAAAGCTTCTCCCACATAACTTAACTTTAGCTTAAACAAAGAGGAAAGCTTCCCATTAACTGGTATTACATGAACATAATGGATTACTGACACAAAATGGCAAGTGGATTATGTACGTGATAGGGTAGAGTGCTGTAATCCTGAGTGTGCTGTTCTTTGGGTAAGATGTTAAACTGAGTTCCCCTTTGCTTGAGATGGTGGTAGCACAGATAGATGTAAAAGGTCCCACTACACCTAACAAAGTTTCCCTACGCCCTGGCCAAATTTCCCCTAGTAGTATATATATTATCTCAGGTCTCCCCTGAAAATAGGTCATTAACCTAGTGGGACTAATCTGGTCAAGAAAAGATAAATAAATAAATAAATAAATACACATAATATTAAATGTCTGACAAAAAGAATGCTCTCTTCAGTTCTGTCCTTCTCAGCCATACCTTGCAGCCACAACATCATCACACTTCTTCTAGCAAGTGGTGAAAACTGATGTGACACTGTAAATTGTGCTGCCCTATCTGCATGCATCTAAAACATTTTACCCTATTCTTCTCTGGGCCTGTGAGTCTCTGTATGTGGGTTCCAATCTCCAGTTCTATGGTTCTTACCTTTCTGTTCCATTTTTCTATAGGGGAAATGTTTTGTTTTCTAGCACTCTGTGTTCACATCTCTTTTCGTATTCCTGTACTTGTACTGTCTCCTACCCTGTCTCTGAATTGCATATGTGAGCTTTCTTCTTCATAACCACATTCTTATTTTCTCCCATCTCCAGTCACTAAAACTTCTTAACTGTCTTTCTCAACTCTTTCTTTCCAAACATGTATCCTTCTTTCAAGTTATCATACCCTACTTTTTCCATTTCCTTTATGCATTCCTCAGTGCTGGCTCATGTTAGCTATGCTTTTCCTCATCTGCTATTAAAAGTGTTACATTACCCACAATATTCTATTCTATTCTATTCTATTCTACTGTATTATAACTTTTACATTGGACATAATCCCACTCAGTTTAGGGTAGCTTTTCAACTCACCTAATAAGTAACTGTATATTATTTTTAATTTCCTGTCCCTTATTACTGTGTACTTCATCATTTACTGTTTCCTGGATTTTCCATGTTTTCATCCCATTTTATAACACTAGATCTGCTTTTATTCTTAAAATAACATTCCTTCCATTTCTTAAATCCAAGGGCTAATGGGCTTGACAATCATTATTACAGGGGCACTCTCTTACACCTTTTGTTGCGTATTACTCAAAAATACACTTTCATTTCTCTCCTTTCCATCATGATCTCATTTCATTAATGTGCTTTTACTCAGTTGTTTAATCTGCTTTTCCAGACCTCGTTATATAATTTCTCTGCAGCTTTATCAGTTTGTTTCTTTTTTTTTTTTTCAAGATGTTCGTTTCCTTTTTTAGTATGTTTCTCATGTCTTATTAATGCTCCATTTTCAGTGTGTATTCCATGCTAATCCCTACAGGGCCACTTACCCACGGATATTCTTCTCCTAATCTTCTCTGCTGCTAGCCATAGGAATTCCCACTGTTTTTCTATGGGTCCTTTTTAGTGCTTCCGAAACACTTCATTTCACTTTGTTCATCTTCCCCCTCCTTGAGGCATCCTGATATCACTTCTGCCTGACCTTCTTTCATCTCATAACTCCTTTTCAGGATTCTACATCTTTGTCTCACTTTAAGGAATGGTTCCAGTCTGTAGACATTCCATACGTCCTTTGTCTTTCCAGCCTTCTGATGGAAGAATTCATTACTACCATCTTCCTTTTTATCTTGCAGGCATTTTGTGGTTCTTGATGTATATTTATCTGGTTGCCTTCTCTGGCTATACCACTCCACTGAGATCCTTTCCTGTCCTATTTTACCAGGCTGAAGATTCCTTTGTCAGCTTGGGTTATCTTCTCTGTTATAAATTATGCAGTTTCCTCCAGGAGGTTTGTATTATATCTCCACCTCTTGAAATAACAGTTTGGCACAGTAAGTACAATATACAGATCAGTACTCTCCATGCCTACTACCACTAACTTCAGTTAAGGCCTTTTTTCGCTAACAATTCACTTGTATAATCAGTTAAGAACTGCATAGTAAAACTTCCAATTATCATTATTTTTCTGCTTTCCTTCATTTAACAGTCACCCATTCATTGCATAGGAATAAAAAAGTTTGACACATCTAGTATTTGTACTAATCTGATGCATATGACCAGTGGGGAAGTCTATAGCATTATCAGAATTCAAAACAGCTTTTGTCTTGCAATCACATTATTATTATTATTATTACTGTTTTGTTATCCTCATCATTTTTTTTTTTTTATTTAAAGTTGGCAATGAACTCTGGAAATCCAATGATTTAGAGGTTCATTCATGTATTATGATGTATTTTTAGATCACAAGTCGTCCTTCATGTATGTTTCATTTCCTTCTATGCCATTTATTTTCTCCATATAAGCTTGTGCCACACCTTCAGCCTGGTGCCTTACATTTCACCCATTATATTCCTTACCTACCTCCAACAGTTCTCCTTGCTGTGTTGCCAACATATTTTTGAGTAAGATCATTTGTATTGTCACTCCACTCATCTTTACTATCAACTAAAATAAAAAAGGTAGCGGTGAGTAAAGGTCGAAGCAGAACAAAACAAAAGGAAATGTGTAAAAATGAACTCCCCAACCAACACAGCTGTAAAAAGCTTTATTAAAAATTAAACAAAAATGGAAAACACTTCTTTAGACCAAACCTGAACTCTTGTAAACCAATTGTTTAAAAAGACCGTTGAAACAAAATCAAGTCAGTGATTAGCACATTCGCTAATCACGGACTTGATTTTGTTTCAGTGGTCTTTTTAAACAGTTGATTTGTAAGAGTTCCGGTTTGGTCTGAAGAAGCGAGTTATTCATGAAATTGCTTAATATTTTCGTTTTATTTTTGATAAAGTGTTTTACAGCCATGTTGGTCGGGATTTTGTTTTTACATATTTGCTATCAAGTTTATTTTTTTCTTCCATCATGCTCTCCTTTAACCATTTTATTTTATTCCCATCTCCTTTGTCTTGTAAAACTGCTAGTCTTCGTCTAACACTTTAATTTTGTTCCCACCCTGTTTTTCTTATATGTCTATTATTTGGGGTATCTTGTATTTCCACTGTATTTTTTATACCTTTCTAGCTTGTTGCTTGCTTGACATCATACGTTTCTGTTATAGCATAAGAGCCCTTAGCATCAAAATTACTGTCACGCTACAACTTCAAAATGAAGCAATGACCGATGCTTAGATCCTTAAATGGATAGCGCAGTAAGAAAATTAGTTTAGTATGTACAAATGTTTTGTTTTAATGCCTATTAATTCATTAATACCTGCGGGGAAAAAAGTGCAATCTACCTTTGGGATGTTGCTCTCACTTAATTACTGCTAAGCTGAACTTTTAATAATAGCCATCTTGCCACCCCACTGCAAACAAGATTATTTAGAACTTGTATTGCACAGTTATTTCAAATCCTAAAAGCAGAGAATACATATGCAGATTTTCACTATCAGCACATGTTGGGAAACTCTAGAACATGCCAACATAGACTTTAAGACAGGGTCTAGAAAAGAAAACCATCAAGATATTTCTGAAAAAAAAAAAAAACATTTACAGCCACAATAGTATAGTCTTCCTGGTGTCATTCAAAGTCTTTCGGCTTTTCCCGGTTAGGGGTCGCCACACCGGAACTCTGGTCCGTTCATGATTGGCAGTGGATTTTTTTAAGGTGCCAAGTTGCCAGCCCGACACCGAACCTTCAACAAAGGAATGCCCATTCACGCTCGCACCTACCTGCTAGTGTCACTGAGTAACTTAATTCTTGTTACTGAAAAATGAGCACCAGATACCTTGTTATATTTGTAGCCTGTTATGAATTATTTTCAATGCATTGACTTTACTCATACAGATTTTTATGGTTCTTATGACATAATACTTTTCTATTAGTCCTTCTTAGTCCTCTGAAGCTTATATACTACTTGTATAAATAACTGCTTATTACTGTATAACACTTAAAGAAATCAACCTCTGTCTTGATTGTATTACTTCTGCATTATTCTGAAACCCCATTTCTACTGTTAAGTAACTGAAATTCTGTTTTTCTTTGTAATTCTTTTAACTTTAACTTTAATGGAGCTTTTCTCCCTGGGCATCTGCTGAAAATGGGCACAAGTGCTCAGTTGGATAATTGCAGTAAACAAAGGCAATAAATAAATAAATTACTCATGTTTATATGCACTATAATGTCTGAAAAGATGTTTGTACATCACTGTTAATATATGTGCAGTATGACAAGCTTATAATCATTAACTCAAAAAATATTGCTTACTGGTTTGTTCAGTCATCAAGTAATTTTACTTCATTTGTTTTCATTTGATACAGTTCCATAGATCTTCTCTCTGCCTCTTCAAGATGCTGTTTCTGTGCCCTCAAAATAACTTTTACGATCTGAACTGTATTAAATTAATTCTTTGTGCATGTGTGTGTGTGTGTGTGTGTGTGTGTGTGTGTGTGTGTGTGTGTGAGCATGTGTATGTCTACAAGTGTATGCGTGTGTGTGTGTATATATATATATATATATATATATATATATATATATATATATATATATATATATATATATATATATATATATACTGTCTTAAGTTACAATCCAAAAAAGTCCAAGTTAAAAAACAAAGCACAATCCACACTAGAATATCAGGAGAGAACTGCAGTCAACTTTAAGCATACTAGAACTTTATTATCTCCGCTTTTATCCATAAAAGATTTCATCAGAAAAAAACACTTGCACATAGTGCTCCCTGTCATTCAGAACTACACCACAGTGTAGCTAAACAAAATTGCGATGATGAGTTCCCAGTTCAAAAACATACATACAAAGAAGAAGAAGAAGAAAATAACGGGTCTATATCATATCACCAAAGAGGCGTTTCAGTGAATGCCTCTTCGACACATACACAGCGAACGTACAAAACCGCGAACGCTGACATCAGCAATTTCTTTCCCTGGGAAAGAAATTGCTTGCCTCAAAACAAACACACTGTGACGCCCATGCAGTGGCTCAGTAATCAAGGAGCCTCAATCCTCACCACTAACACCAGTGAGCGGCGTCCATATAGGGAAAGGATAATAAATACACACACAGTAAAGTACAATTTCCTTTAAGACCACACAGATATCACAGTCAGTCTAGGGCTGGTTTCTCCCTTTCTCTCCAGGTCCCAAATAAGACTCCCCACTGGCACAGCTATAGGGTCCAGACCTCAGCCTAGTGGGCAAGCTAAAACCTCCAGCACCCTCTCAGTCCAACCAGTCCTTTGTGTCCCTGCCCAAGTAGTATATAAAACCACACAAACACTTCTGGGAAAGGCTGGCACAAGTTCTCCAGCTGTGCTCCTTTTACCCAGACTATACGGTAGTACCACTTGCACCACCCACTAATATTTATCAGCTACTAAAAGGCCCTTATGAAAGGGTGTCCAATTATACTGTGCAATATTATCCAAATGGTAAGTGCAACTGAACAGTCAAGGGTTATTGAAGTAGCTTGGCCAGTATCACTATATACATGCAATGTATTCTAAAGCTTAAATTATGTCTACACAAAACAGCCACAGTTGAAAGGTTTAAAAATATTTAATAATAAATAATAAAAACACAAGACAATACTTCTTACTAGACAGTGCTAGTCAAGAGTTCAGAGATCACAGAGAAATACTTAAAATAATACAGTAGAAAGGCTCTGACATCAACACAAAAAAAGACTAATCTAATCTTCCTATTTCCTAGCTATATCTAAGAGAAAACACAGTTCTAAAATAAACTTACATATAGAAAACAGGCAGAGTGCTGGTGAGTTGGATGTTCTCAAGACAAATGCTGAATTCCCTCATTCTTTCTGTCCTTAAATTGATAACGCAGTACCACTGATTCATTTCAAATTACATAATTTCTTTCTGGTTCCCAGGCTAACAGAAACCCAGAGGTTAATAGCCCTTTTGATCTTGTACCTGGTCAGGAAGCCAGAGCAATAAAAGAAATGATACATGCAAATTCTAGCAATTAACTCTATTCTCAAAACAATAGTCAGAATTCTTTCATTCAGACATCTCAGCTCCGAGCCCTGAGATCGAAGACAGTCATGAAATGCTTGACTTATCAGCTTTCTTACAGCAGAATGCAATGTGGTTACATTTTTGAAATTTCACATTTACCATAATTTTCTTATATTTAAGAGGACAAGCATGTGGCTTACATTAATATTTACAAATGACAGAATTATCTACAAAATTCTATCTAGCTAGGCTGGCAGCCTTCACATATCTTCACACACATCATTACAAACATGGCAAACATGGGGGACTGTGCCCCCCACCCCCTAACTAAATATACCAACTCCGAGATTGCACTATGGTGGGGAAAACAGCAAACTTACAGGGATGACCAAGAAATTTCTTCCCAGAGAAAGAAATTGCTGATTCCAGCATTTGCATTTTTGTGCGTTCGCTGTGTATGTGTCGATGAAGAGGTGTTCGCTGCAACGCCTCTGAGTATTTAATATAGACCCTAAAATAACATAAAATAAAATAAAAATAGAATAAAATAATGACCAGACACACTTTCCATATAAATTAAAATGAGTGACAACATGTGGATGAACTTATTATAGCATAAGAACTAAGCCGCATATGGAATGGTCACACGAATATTGCATGGTGTGATTTATATTGCACTTCATAAAGTCCTATGGTAAGGTAAGGTGTGAACCAAAGTTAACTATGCACATCAGTTAGTTATTGCACATGAAAAAGCTTAATACTTTTAGTGCAACAAAGCCTGGATATGTAAGGATCTGTACAGTCAGATAAATAGCATAACTGTGCAGTAGGAGGGGAAGTATACATTGACAGTCTACTGGCTTGTTTTTCACAAGAGTTCAGTAGTCTGATGGAGAGAGGAAAGAAACTGTTGTTAATTCTAGAGGACCTACAGTGCATATGTCTGTATCTCCTACCTGAGGAGAGGCATGAAAACATACTGTTTGCAGTATACAAAGGATCATTGGATATATTCCTGGCTCTACTGATGCAGCATGATTCGTGAGAGGTGCAAGAGAGGAACCATTTTCTCTGCTGCCCTTAGAATTTGCCTAAGAGGCTTGCAATCAGAGGAGTTGCAGCACCAATACCAGACAGTGATGTTATTGGTAAGGACGCTTTTGAAGGTACCCCTGTAAAAGGTTTGGAGGATGGCTTTCGATAGTTTTGCCTTCCTCAGTTTCCTTAGGAAGTGCAATTGTTGCTGAGCTTTTTTGACTGTGTAAGATACATGGACGGACCAGGACAGGTCCTCAGTGATATATATCCCCAGAAACTTTGTACTTTTGACCCTTTCCACTGTCATACCTTTCCTCTCTAGAGGTTGGTGTGGTTCGAGACCTTCTGAAATCCACAGTCAGTTCTTAGTCTTGCTGATATTCAGAGCTAAGTTGTTTCTGTCACACCAGCCCAACAGATGTTCCATCTCATTCCTGTAGGCTGTCTCCTCTCTGTCTCTGAGCAAACCTATGACCATGGTGTAATCTGCAAATTTGATGTTTTATTGGACTCATGTCTGGCCACACAGTCATGTGTCAGCAAGGTGAATAGGAAAGGACTTAAAATGCATCCATGTGGTACTCCTGTATTCAGGGTAATGCTTATTCAATTAATCAATAAGACAATTAAGCATTTCTTAAAGCAAAAATCATACCAAGCCATGCAAAAACATAATTTCAACATTCATTAAAATGCATTCACCAACAGCTAAACTGCTGTATATCCTTTAATAAAAAATGAATAAAACCAAGTTTAAACAGCCACATGTATAACTAGCATATACAAAATGTATAAATAATATATACAAAATATAAATAACATGTATGTGTGTGATAAAAATATATTAAATATGAAAAATAGTATATACTTTGTTTCTAACTACTGCCACTGTTTTCTGCCAGGCTTCTTTCTTTTCTAGGCGATTCTTATGATCACCTCCACTTTTGTCATCTAACAATGCTCTAAAACAAAAAACGATATTTTTTTGAAATTAGCACAGACTAATCTGTGCTTTTATAAAACATTCTTAGTGTCTTTCTGCTTGATGGCATATAAATGCTCTTTTATTCTTTTATTGACTGCTCTAGTAGCCATTTCTATATAGAATGCTTCACACCCTGTGCAGACACTGACATAAACAACCCCCTTGGTAGTACATAGTCTTGTCCAAGTGTGGTAACATAATGAAGGCCTAGGTTTATCAGAAGTGGCTGGTATCTCCGAAGTATTGTCATGCTGTAATAATGGTATTTTTTATAAATACTACTATCTGTACTATAATAGTAATCATCCTTATCTCATTGGCAGTTTATTCAGGCCTCTAGATCAACGTTTTCAAAAGTGTTATTGAAATAATCAATAAGAGAAACACATTAGTTTTCAGCTTAGATATATCAGTTGATAACTTTGCAATATGAAAAATTGTTTGTGATAACTGGCATATTTTAAAGGGCAGCAACATGACAATACTTCAGATACAAGATATTTCTGATAAACCTAAGGATACTTATAGGTGTGGTTTCTGCAGTGCCTGTAGGTTTATTAATGAAGGGACTTTCATTATGTTACCACACTTGGACAAGACTATTACGGCCTCAGGAAGGTTTACATGTACTACCAAGGGGGTTGTTTATGTCAGTGTCTGTACAGGGTGTGAAGCATTCTATATAGGAATGGCTACTAGAGCACTAAATAAAAGAATAAAAGAACATTTATATACCATCAAAATAAAGACTCTTACAATGCTTTATACAAGCACAGCTTATTTTGTGCTAATTTCAAAAAAAAAAAAAAAAACTCTTGGGTTTTGTTCTAGAGCATGTGTTAGATGACAGTAGTTATAAACAAATAATATATTAATTTTCATATTTAATATATTTTTTATCACACACATGCATGTTATTTATATTTTGTATATGTTATTTATGGCTGTTGAAACTTGGTTTTATTAATTTTTATTAAAGGATGTACAGTGGTTTAACTGTTGGCCAATGCATTTTAATGTATGTTTGAATGATGTTTTTCATGGCTTGGTAAGATTTTGCTTTAAGAAATTCTTAATTGTCTTATTGATTAATTAAATACGGCTTTGATTGGAACATGGTTTATTTAAATAGTGAGCACTACGTGTAAGTGTTTTTTCTGATGAAGTCTTTTATGGATGAAAAGTGGAGATAATAAAGTCTAGTATGCTTAAAGCTGACTGCAACTCTCTCCTGAAATTCTAGTGTGGTTTGTGCTTTGAATAATACTGTATACTGTCTTATGTTTATGATGTTATTCTACCGCAGGTGGATCACCCCCTATTATTCCACAATGTTCTTATATGTTGCTTTATACTTTATTCCGAGTTTTTCTTCCAGATGACCTAATACTTTCAAATTTTTTAATTTTATTTACTTAACATTTGTTAACCAGGAAAGTCCAACTTGGAATGAAGCCAATTTTCAGCAGAGGCCTGGGGAGAAATGCTCCAAACGCATGTCTTTTTAACATGGGAAAAAAACAGAACTCCCGGAGGAAACCCAAACGAACATAGGGAGGACATGCAGACTCAGCACAGAAGGTGCCCCAGCCGAGAATTGAACCGGAGAACCTCTTGCTGTGAGGCAAGAGTGCTACTGCTGCACCACAGTGCTGTCCAAATGCATGTATTTCATTGGTCTTCTCTCCCAACTGACCCATGCCATCACTAGCACTGACTTTCTGGGACTGAAAAAGAGCCCCAGCTCTCCATTAGCTTGTAATTATTTCAGATTCCTTAATAATGTTTTATTTTAGTTATTTATTGTGCTTTTATTCACTGGGTTTGTATGTATGGGTTTAGTCAAAATTTCCTTTTTAGATGAGGCTTGAGGAGAAAAGCTCCTGCATTTTACAAACATTTTAAAACAAACATTCAGTACTCTATATGAACAGACATTCCCCTGGATTCAATAAACTCAATTCAAAGCATTGCTTTGTGTTAACCTTTGCTTTCCAGATTGTAGTAATAATAATGCACAGTATAATAGTTATCTGTCATGCATGAATCACAGGATTTCAAGTTCAGACCGTCTAAACAAGAGACTATTAGGCAGAAACCAAGGAAGTAAGGAACAGCAGTTCCCAAGTAGCTCATTGTGATGAGAAATAGCTTAGTTGTTAATTTTGCACACCGAGACACGGTTCGAATCCAGGGAGTGGAACTAAGATGTGTGCAAATCTACATACAAGGAATCAGGAATAAATGTAAAAACAGTCAGCTAGTGTTAACATAAATTTCCCAATAGGTTTTACAGGTAAGGAAATGTTACTAGTAGCTGTATGATGGGTATACTAATAAACTGTGTACAACTGTTCAGTTGTCACACCACATGCCTGCAAATGACAGCAGGATAGGTACATACAATATACACGCTTCCCGAATCATACCTATCAACTGTACAGATATTTACTGAATGTTCAGATATATGTCTCAGAGCTTTCGTCTGTTTTACATAAAGTAGTAGTGTCATGGCAAATCAGTGGCAAATCATTACAAACTGAAGTTAGAAAATAATGATAGACATATAAGTGTTAAACGTCATATCCTTCAGAAAAGCCATGCAAATGCAAAACCTGTTATGCTATCTACCTTCTAAGTTTGTAAGAGCAATATCTATAAATTGTCCATATTTATGGCCCTTTGTCCCACTCTCATGTATGGCTTTGTACAGATGTCATGCTCTAAGAGGTTTGCAACCCATACATGTTTCCCAAGTGTCATGCTGTCATGGCTAGTGGTCAGAGCTGCAAATAATCCTGAACACAGATAGAAAACCAGTTAATATATGTCAGCAGCACACTCATACAACAGCAGGTCAGGGTACCTCTCCTGTGCCAGATATGAACCTTTGACATGTAGGAGTCCCCTCTAGTCATGTACCCAGAGTTGTCACAGTTTGCCATATACCATTCCAATTTGACAGTTTAATAGGTATATTTGTGCTACAGAAGCTATGGGCCATAGGTAGATGTAAAGTGAGGCAGACCCATTGAGTATTGAGCAGTACTGTTATAGAAAATAGAAGCATAAACAGATGTTAATGGACTTTTTGTCTCACCCCCCCATCTGGATTAATACAATAATTCATATACTATGGGTATATTTTACTCCAAACCTAATGTTGGGACTTATGTTATATTATCGTTCTTATATTTGATTGCTTGCATGTTAACATACCTTGTTCAAATACCATTGTTGGTGGCCTGTTGCCGTCAATGTCACTGGCAGGCTGTTATGATACATACTGCTGTTCCATTCCTGCATGTGTTCTGTTTGCTATGCAACTGTTCCAAATCTGTTTTATGGGGTTAATTGAAACACTCATGCATGCTGTTATAAGTAATCTTGAAATGTATTGTTCATGACTAACCAACATAATTTGTAAAACATCAATACTATAGCGCATCTGGGAAGGCAGATCCCAGCAGATCCGCCTGTTCCCACCTCATCTGGCCATGGCACTGGGTCCCAGCATGGCTGGAACCCAACCCGGATCTGCCTCCTCTGCTGGTCCTGCACCACCTTCGGGTGGAACTGCCTCAGGAGATGGGGCCCACCCCCCCTGGGAGCGGGCGTGGACAAGAAGCTGTCACCTGCTGTCAGGTCCAGGGTTTGGTGTGCAACACACTTAGATCTGAGTTTGGAGATCAGCTGTGCCAGACTGAGGGCCGCCTGGCACACCTAAAGGGGCAGGCTGTCCCTCCTGTTCAGCCCATGGCACAGCCACCTTTGGGGCATGAAGGTGCACTGGTGACTGCCCATGAGTGGGGATCTCAGTCCCACTGTAACCATATGGGGGCCCATGGACTTCAGATTCCCAACCACCCTCCCCGTCAAATGTGTTTACCCCCCTCGTGTCATATACCGCCCCTGTCTTCTCTCTTGTCTGTCTCCGTACCCAACCTACCTCCCCAGACATACTGCAATCCTTCTCCAACATCCCATTCTCACCTTAAAAAAAAAGAAAAGGGCATCTGTCCCAAAAAAAAAAATGTCACCCCATACATAGCTGTCTATTTCGCACACGTGTCCACTGGACACGTGTAATCTGGTCCAATTGGTTTGACAACACATTTCTGTTGTCCTCACCCCTCTCTGTGGGGTTTGAGTATCCAAAGTCACCTCCAAATTTTGTACAAATGCACAGCTGTTGCTGTATAAGAAATGGGCAGCTATGGACTATCCATACACCCATCCTGCACATCTTTCATATTGTTTTTCCCTCTGTGCACCCCTTTTTTTCACCACTTTCCTATCACCCCTTTTTTCTTTTCTTTTAAAGAAACTAGCATGGGTGTAAGCGTGAGTAAGCGAGTTTGCGCGATGCTAATTGAAGTCAACATAGATTAAGCATCTGTACGTTTAACCGTATGTTAGCATCACTTAGAATCTAAAAACCCGCACAAACCTGCTTACAACTGCTTTAATCACTGTTTCCATCAGCCACTGTTCTGCCTAGCAACAAAATAATCAGCCCTGCCACGTCTCGAACCCAGGGCCCTGTACACTATAATCAGAGCAATGTACAACTACACCATTTGAGTTGTAAGGACTGCTGATTCTTTTTCAAACATATCATGCATTAGAGTCATTCAACAGTAGAGAAAAGATTCCGTAGCATCAGTCAGGTTTTGTATTTATACATATACACGTGTATATATGGGTTCACTATGAAATCTCGAAATAATGAAATCCCGAATTTCAGTATTTCGAAATTACATAGCCGAAACCTTCAATTCCCGAAAACTCATAATCGCAAAACTCAAAATCCCCAACCTACACTACACACAGAGCACACACACAAACATACACACAAATTCCCCCCAAAATCCGAACCTACACTACACACAGAGCACACACACATACACACAAATTCCCCCCAAAATCCGGAACTTACACTACATACAGAGCACACACAAACATACACACAACTTCCCCACACAACCGCACAGACAAACCTAGACCACATATAAGCAGGGGGGGGGGTTGCACCCCACACCCCTCTACTTATATATACTACCTCCAAAATCGCCCAATCAGAACTCACACCCACACATTTCACAGTCCCTCGCACACACACATCACAGTCACAACACACTGACATACACTAAAGCCCCTAACCAACACACTTACAAATACATACATACCCAAACTAACACCTAACCATTCACACACTGCAACACCAGAAGCGGTAATTCAAAACCTCCGTACTTCGGGATTTTGAATTTCGCACTTCTGGCGTTTCGGTATTTCAAGGCTATGGTGTTATAATTTCGAAATACTGAAATTCGGGATTTCAGTATTTCGAAATTATGAATGGAACCCATATATATATATATATATATATATATATATATATATATATATATATACACACACACACATGCTCATATGTACTGGAATCATATATCAGAAGCATACCTCTCAACCTCTTGGTGCAAGAAATCTGGCCAAAGGCTGTCCAAAAAGGGGGACAATGGGCCAAAACTAGGGACATATATTTTAAATATTGGTCTTATAAATGTAGAATGTTGCCTGAGTGAGAGTTTGTTTCAGCATACATGTTCTGAAGGATGTGAGTTTTGAAATTGAAATATATGTCATCATCTACTGTCAGAAATCCTCAGATCATCACAGTGATTTATCAGGGATATAAAAATAATGAATTTGTGGAACAGACCAGAAATATGAGCAATAAACCTTGACATTCTGCAACAATCTGGCCAGTCGGGAGGTAGGCTCAGAACCCCTTATTACAACAAATCTGGACCAAGCCTGACAAAGTGGGGGGAGAAAGCCATGAAAATAGCGACATATCTGAAATACTGTAGTAGATAAGCTGACACATTTGCTGCAGTAACATCCTCATGTCTGTCCTAACATCTATTGACTGAAATAGCACAAGTCCAACACTCAGTTACTTCTCACTAGTCAGTGACTGAAATCCTCACATCATCCCACTAATGTGTCAGAAATACACAACACTTATGGAGGCCAAGCGACAGTACATCCTACAAATATCTGTACATAACATCACATTAGGGAAACTATACTCAGCTGCTAAGCATGTCACCAAACACCGTCCAAACTACAGTCAGACTGACAACACTAACCCAAATCTGCTATGGGGAATTACACGTGTACTGGCAAATATATCAAGCACTACAGGATGTAACAGCACTGAAAAACAGACACCAGTATGAAAGCACATAGCCACAACCAATTCCACCGCAGTCACAGTGACATACCGGTAAACTAAAGGAACAGTGCGGTAAAAGGACTGTGTGAACAAAAACATCTCAACATGATTGCCACTCACACACTACCCCTACATATACTGGCCCAATTCACAGTGTAGTATGATGCCTGACCATGATATGGGACGTCTCAGTCTGCCCCTACAAACATATACAGACAACAGACCACCAGAAACAGCATGCACAGGCAGACAGAAAAGTAGCCATAACACATACATCTACCACCCTCCCTACACAGGCCAAATAACACTGCTACGCAATCCAGACAGTCTGTCAACAATCACCGGAAATACACAGACCTCTCAAATGTTCAGAGTCCCACAAAATGTCCAGACTTTATCCTCATATATAAGGCCTCTTGCACATAACATGCCTGGCAGTCTGATACATCACTGGGATGGCATCAGGAATGAAGACACTAACTAATGATATACCCTACGTATCACCCTCTTACTGCATGACATCTGGACAAAGCCTGACATACTTGGGGGACAGAGGCCCCAAAGCAGGGGCAGATGTGAAATATTGCTGTTATAAACAGGCAGCTGCTGGTGTAACAGGGTTTGTTGTAACATATCTTTTCTGAGGGATATGAAGTCAGAAACACAAATGGATGATACCATTTACTGACTGCAATCCCCACAGTATGCTTCTGATTTTCCAAAGACAAAATATGCCTGAGGAAAACACCAAACACGAGAGTCCAAAATCTGGCCATTCTGCGGATAGCCCTACAGTTGATAGTTATGTCAACCACATAACACTGTCAGACTTAAAAACACGCAGAAAAGCCATGTCTACACAAATCCTGTTAAACTAGCATTAATTCAACTGTATAACAGCAATACATACATTCTATCCTTATGTCTGGAACATTCTCCCTTAGTGTTTTGGGCTGTTTCCACAGTTTTCATTGTAAGAGGTATTTCCAACTACCCTCTGTGATGCTGCTGTTCACACACCTCCATGAAGTTCCCTCACAGGCAAGGAAAAGGGCCAACGCCTGCATGAAGTACTCAATTATAGGAGTGTGTTGCCATGCCACTGGCTATAGGAATAACACCACAGCTGTTCTGCATGCAATTAGCAAGTGGGGGACACCAACTGGTGCACAGGCATCAGCTGCTCATGAGCATTACCTACAAAAGGCAAGCTGCTGCCTATGCAAAACAGATGTATACCCTACATCTGGAAGACACACACACACACACACACACACACACACACACACACACACACACACACACACACACACACACACACACACACACACACACACACACACACACCAAGCTACACATAGTGGAATAAAACCAACCATCCTTGGCAAAAAAAGGTATGTCAAACAAGTAAGCATGTAACAGAATGCAGTAGGGGTATATAATAATGGGAAATAGGAAGTTCATCAACTATGTCTCAACAAGACTTGCTGTACTGATATATTGCTAATCAGAACCCATGGCCCTAGCAACTAGGTCTGTCTTCAGTGACATAGATCACAGCTCAGGCTCCTGAGTCACTCCAGGAAAGGATGGCTCACATATGACTACTACTGGAGTGTGTGTTGAACAATACTGACTGTGACACTGCTAGGCCTGCTACTGGGATGTCGTAGATATCCACCTGTTAACTGTGAGTACAACTATGATATACATGTCTGTCACAGAAATGTGAGAGACCTATACAGGGTATTTGCATAGTGAAATACTGTTGCAGATGTGTGTGTTGAACTGCATGTGATATACTGAGCTCATACCATTCAAATGTTCAGTGTTATGCACACTGACCATATGTGTGCCTCATATTTGTAGTCATTTACTCAGAGTTGTGTTATGTCTGGCAAATCATTGGCAACCTGTGAAGACTGACATTACATCATCTCCTTCTCTTTCTTTTGGCTGTTCCCGTTAGAGGTCGCCACAGTGGATCATCTGTCTCCATTTCCTCCTATCCTCTGCATCTTGCTCTGCCACACCAACCACCTGCATGTTCTCTATCATCACATCCATACACCTTATCTTAGGCCTTCCTCTTATCCTCTTACCTGGTAGCTTCATCATTACCATCCTTTTCCCAATATACTCAGCATCCCTCCTCAGCACATGTCCAAACCAACATAATCCCGCTACTCCCTGGCTTGGTCTCCAAACCATCCAATGTGGGCAGACCCTCTAAAATACATATACCTAATCCTGTCCACTCTAGTCACACCCAGTGCAAATCTCAACATTTTTAACTCTGCCACATCCTCTGACTCCTTTGTCAGTGCTACTGTCTCCAACCCATATAACATAGCTCGTCTCACTACTGTCTTGTACACCTTCCCACTCACTCTTAATGGTACTCATCTGTCACAAATCACTCCTGACACTCTTCTCCACCCTTTTCATCCTGCCTGTACTCTCTTCTTCACCTCTCCCCCACATGCGTCATTTCTCTGAACTGGTGATCCCATGTATTTAAACTTATTCACTTTTGCAAACTCTGCTCCCTACATCCTCACCATTCCTCTATCCTCCCTCCCATTCACACACATATATTCTGTCTTAGTTCTGCTGACCATCATTTGTCCCCTCTCTAGAGCATATCTCCACCTCTCCAAGGTCTCCTCAACCTGTTCCCTACTCTCACTACAGATCACGATGTCATCTGTAAACATCACAGCCAATGGGGACTCCTGTCCGATCCTGTCTGTCAACCTGTCCATCACCACTGCAAATAAGAAAGGGCTCAGAGCTGAACCCTGATGTAATCCCACCTTCACCGTAAACGCACCTGTCACTCCCACCGCAGAACACACCGCTGTCACACTACCCTTGTACATATCCTGTAGCAGTCTTACAGATTCCTCCGCCACTCCTGACTTCCTCATACAGTACCACAACTCCTCTCTAGGCACCCTGTCATATGCTTTCTCTAAGTCCACAAAGAAACAACGCAACTCCTTCCAACGTTCTCCGCACTTCTCCATCAACACTCTCAGAGCAAACATCGCATCTGAACTGCTCTTTCCTGGCATGAAATCATACTGCTGATCACTAATCCTCACCTCCC
This sequence comes from Protopterus annectens, assembly GCF_019279795.1. NCBI lineage: Eukaryota > Metazoa > Chordata > Ceratodontiformes > Protopteridae > Protopterus > Protopterus annectens. The sequence continues at coordinate 1,604,037,945 of NC_056743.1, read as the reverse complement.
TTCTTAACCTAGCTTCCAATACTCTTTCCCATAACTTCATGCTGTGACTGATCAATGTTATCCCTCTGTAGTTACTACAGCTCTGCATATCACCCTTATTCTTATAATCCGTAATCAAACACTTTTTCTCCACCCCTTATGCATTCTCTCACTTTCCACAATTACATTAAACAATCTGGTTAATAAGACCACTGCCATTTCTCCTAAACACCTGCATGCTTCCACAGGTATGTCATCTGGACCAACAGCCTTTCCATTCTTAATCCTCTATAGCTATCCCTACTTCCTCCTTGCTAATCTGTTGCACCTCCTGATTTAACATACCCACATCATCCAACCTACTCGCTCTCCTATTCTCTTCATTCAACAGCCCCTCAAAGTACTCTTTCCATCTGCTCAACACACTCTCTCCTCGCTTGTGAGTACATTTCCCACATTATCCTTTATCACCCTTATCTGCTGCACATCCTTCCTAGCTCGGTCCTTCTGTCTAGCCAATTGGTACAGGTCCTATTATCCATCCTTAGTGTCCAACCTTTCATACAACCCTTCATACGCCTCATCCTTAGCCTTTGCCACCTCTCTCTTTGCCATGCACCCCATCTCCTTATACTCCTGTTTACTTTCTTCATCTGACAATCCCACTTCTTTGCCAACCTCTTTCTCTGTTTACTCCCACGTACTTCCTCATAGGTTCATAGGTAGGTACTAGGGTATCTGCCCGAAGGCATTTATAAGCCTACCCAGAATGTGTTGGCTTTTGCCACCCCTTTAGATTAGTTATCTGTGCCTCTGTCCAGCAGAGCCATGGAAGTGATCCCTGGGGTAAACTTTCTGTTTCTCATCCACTCGTCAAGGTTTCTCTTGAAGAGGGTTAGTGAGGAGCTCTGCCTAATGTAGACTGAAATCTTGTTCCAGAGCATGGGAAGTCACTGGGACAGGAATCTATCCCTCCAGCACGTCCTATTTATTGTTGTGGTGAGGTTTAGATCCCTGGAGTATTTGGCTCGAGGGGATATGGTTTTCTTTAGGTGGAGCATGTCCATCAATTCTGGGTTTTCTTTACGTGGAGCATGTCCATCAATTCTGGGTTTGACATGGCCTTGTATGTCACGCAGAGATCACCTCTGAGCAGGTGGTATGCAACCAAGTACAGCTGGAGTTTCTTCAGTCCAGCTAAATAGGGCATCTGCTTGAGGCCAGTGATCCTCTTGGTGAGGAACTTCTGTGGTCTTTCCAGTTGTTGCAGGTGTCTTGCAAGGTACATCCCAAATGGGGCACTGTACTCTATGATGGCTCTGATGAGTGATGCATAGAGGGGCCCAATGACCTCTTTCGATCTGGATGCAAACCCTTTCGTGATTAGGTGGGCCACATAGAAGGATTTTCTAACCACTTTGGCAATGTGATTATCAAAGGAGAGATTACTATCTATTTGGGTCCCCAGATCCCTTATTACGTCTTTCGTATTTAGGGGGCTACCAGCTATGTGGTAGTTTGTGGGTACTTTGTTTTTTCCAAAGGGGATGACTATGCACTTTTTGGCATTTAGCTTGAGGCCATGGTTTTGACACCAGGTATCTGTCTCAGCGAGACCCTTTTGGAGCATGTCTATGTCAGCCGGAGAGTCAATTATAACCCCTAGTTTGCAGTCTGCGAACTTGGTCAGCCATAGCCCTCCTGTGCTTGCAAGTACCTCAGAGGTATATACCAAACAGGAGGGGTCCTAGGACTGAGCCCTGGGGAACGCCACTTGTAACCGGTTTAGAGTCAGACCTAGATCCTGCAACTCTTATTGTGAGTTCTGTCCGTGAGCCAGCTGGCAACCCATCTCGTGACGTAGGGGTTTATGTTCAGGCTGGTGAGCTTGTCTATAATACCTGAATGGGGAATGGTGTCGAAGGCCTTTGCGAGGTCTAGGTAAGCTGTATGGACCACCTTTCCCTTGTCTATAGCCTTGTTAACTGTCTCAAAGAAGTTCACCAGGTTTAGGAGGCATGATCTGCCCTTAACAAAGTCGACCTGGATAGGGTCCAGTGTTTGAAGGTTTTCAATGTCTCTGTTAATGAGATCCATGATGATGCGCTCCACAGCTTTGCAGACCAAGCTAGTCAGACTTATAGGGTGATAGTTCCCGAGGTCCGTTGTGGCTCCACCTCTGTGGAGCAGAATAACCGTTGCTGTGCACCACACCACTCTGTGGGCACGTAGCCCGTGGAAAGGCTGAGTTTAAACAGTGTATTTAGGTGATGGATTAGTTCATCTTTGAGCTCATGTAGGACACAGCCTGGGACACTGTCCGGTCCCATTGATGCTGTGTTTTTGGCTTTGGAGAGGGCTGTTTTAACCTGAGTGTCTGTGATTTCATGGGCACTACATTCTTCTGGTATAGTTATGAGCCCTTTTGGGGGTGAGAGGGGGGTGAAGTTTACACTGAAACTGTCTGCCAGGATGTTGGCTATATCGGTCGGTTCAGTGTATTTTGTGCCATTCTGCACTAACTCAGAGCAGATCTGAGAATTGCCACTTAGATTCTTGACATAACTAAAAAATGCCTTGTGGTTATCTTTGGAGTCCATGGAAATTTTTCTTTTGAAGCTAGCCTTGGATGATTTTATGAGGGAATGTAGTTTCTTGCAGATACTGATCAGGGATGTCTTCCCTTCTTGGGATTTTACTCTTTTCTGTACTAGTTTCCTCCTTCTATTGTAGCTTGTTTATGGCAGGGGTCTACCAGACTGGTTTCCTTTTCTTGGAGGAGTGAGTCTTGGTTTTGTTTGGGATAGCACGATCCATGCATTCTTGTAGGTGCCCATAGAGTGCATTAGTAAAGGATTTTGCAGCTTGGACTGCGTTATACTTTAGCATGGGGGCTTTGAAACTTCCCACCTTGGTCTTAAGTAACGTGAAGTTTGCTTCTGAAAAGTTTTTCACGGTGGTTTCTTTGACAGGGGGGTGGTGGCGGAATGTGGATATCCAGAGTGATTAGTTTATGGTCAGATCTAACCAGCGAGGGGTTGACCTCCGGTGTGGAACACCGGTCACCCATGTTGGTGATGACCAGGTCCAATATGTTGTCACCTCTGGTGAGGGTGTTGACCAGTTGATCCAGGGCGTTTGAGTTTATAAATTCTTGGAAATGTTGGGCAAGGGAGTTCGTACTTGAGTAGTTATTCCAGTTAATGTTTGGGTAACTGAAATCACCCAATATCAGGGTGTTTGGTAGGACCTTTATGTTTCCCAGTGTTTCCAGGAATGCGGAGTGGGGGTCCTGGGACATGGTGGGTGATCTGTAGCAAGCTATAATTTGTACAGCAGTTTTGCCCGTTGTTAGTTGCACGTGGATGATCTCTGAAGCATCGTGCTGTGCCACTAACCTGGAGGTGTTGGTATCCTTGATGAATATGTATACACCCCGCCTTTTGTATTTCAGTCCGGGTTTTGTAACCGAAATGTATGGTAGGAGTTGTAGCCTGGTAGTGCTGGGGTGCTCTCTGGAGCGTTAAACCAGGTTTCTGTTACTGCGCATATATCGATTTTCTCCATATTAAGGAGTGCGTGCATTTTAAGGTTTAGACTTCTGGCATTGAGCAGTATTACCCTCAGTTTTTTGTTACTTGTGCTATTTATGGCGGTGGGTTTGTCTTTTGAGCCTTGCCTAACAAAGGCACTATGGGGGTGGCAAAAGCCTAAGGGTGACAGGTGCAAGCCGTCTCTAGCGAAGCAGCGTGGCTTGTCGAGCATGTCATCCCAAGCTGACAGACACTGGATCCCCTTTGAATGACACCAGAAGCTTAGCCAATTGATGAAATTGATAATTTTTTCTCTATACCATGGTATCATTCTTGGTGAGGGCAGGATGTTACTCAGAGTCAGGGTCATACCGGCCTGGGCTACGTGATCAAAGAGCTCCTCCATGTCTCTTTTCATGTAGTCCAGGGAGGTACAGCTCAGGTCATTCATACCAACATGGACAATGACAGAGTCATATTTGTACTTGTTCTGGAGTGACTAGAGTGCTTATGTTATGTGGCGGATCCTGGCACCCGACAGACAGCTAACAGTAACCTTCTCCTTGTTCAGGCTAGTGAGTGGGACTGACTATAGAGTCACCTATTACTAGTGTGTTGGGTATGTTATTTTGCCTTAAGGGCTGTGACTGCGTGTCACACTGGTTTTGTGAAGTATGTGTTTCATGGTTTGTGTTGGGGGGGTGGAGGTTGCTTGGATGTCTGCTTTGGAGGTATCTGTTGCTTTTGCAGATTTTTATTTAGAGTCTCCTTGTATGTTTTTGTGTATTTATGTGCGTTTTTTGCCAGTGCTGGTTTCATAGGTCTATGTGAGACTGGTGGTGTGATGCAAGTAATTCCCTTCTCCTCTTGACTGCCTGGTCCAGTCTTGGGTTGAGAAAGCTTAGCCTCCAGTTTGGCTGTATAAGTGCATCTATTGCATGTATTAGTGTTTGGTGGAAACAGGAGAGGGTTGTCTGTGTACATGAGGCAACTGTAACATTGCCTCAAAATGTCCAGATTCACCAGTTGGACTGGAGAGTACACCTGAAACTGCCCTTTGGACATGCCTGGATGGGTACAGTGAACTGTTTTACTGATTGGCTGGTAAGGTTGAATATAGAGAGCCTTGTCCTTCTCTAGAGTATAGGGGGGTCTAGTGCTAAGGTTTATTAGTGCTTACTATGAGTTTTGGGCAAGTGCCGGGATGAGAAGTGAATGATTTGAATGCTTAAGTTGAAAGTTTATCTAGCTCCAAGGGAAAAATTGAAGAGTAGACTTTGTGGAGACGGAAATAGTTATACCCTAGCTACCCTGGTGCGCAAAACCGCACAAATGTGGGTTTTATAGCAGGGAAATGAAAGAGATAGAAATTAGCCCAAAACGGCCAATAAACTACTAATTTCTGGGCTGAAACCACTCCTCCAGGGACAGATAGGCTGCTTAAAGCTCCCTCTCTCAAAGTGAGCAGAGAAACTTCCTTCTATCCACGTAAGGTATGGGCAAACACAGAAACTTGTAACAAAGCCCAGAAATCAGCACTAACCTGAAAACTGGACTAAACTAGCTTAGAAAGGCGGGAAAACAAGTTTGTTTTTTTTTTCCAGAAAATAAAGCAGATACAATCTAAAAAACTCTTTAAATGCACAGAAATGGCTACCACCACCAGGTCACCTTGTTCTCCTTCCTCTGTCCAGATGTCACACCAAGCACATTTTTAGTCATCTCCCTTACTAGCTGTGCTGTAGTTACCCAAATATTCAGTAATTCTTCACTGCCACCCACTGCCTGTTTTAACTCTTCCCTGAATTCAACCTCACAATCACCCTTTTCAGTTTCCACCATTTGATCCTGGGTGCTGCCCTCACACTCCTCCTCGTCATCTTGATCAACAACATCATCCCACAGACCAACAGTCCATGCTGCCTAGCTACCCTTTCCCCATCACCAATTTACAGTCTCCAATCTCCTTCAAACAGGCCTTCCTGCATAAGAGATAATCCACCTGTGTTCATCTTCCTCCACTCTTGTATGTCACACTATGTTCCTCTGTCTTGTTAAATTATGTATTCACCACAGCCATGTCCATTCTTTTTGCAAACTCCACCACCATCTCACCTTCTGTATTCCTTTGCTTAACACCTTACCTACCCATCACTTTTGCATTCCCTCTGTTCCCTTCACCAACATGCCCATTGAAAGCTGCTCCAATCAGCACTCTCTCACCCTTGGGTACAGTCATCACCACTTCATTCAACTCACTCCAAGATTTTTCTGTCTCATCCATCGCAACAACAGTCATCATTTCACCATCAATGTCCAGCTTCATTAACATAACTCTATCCGACACTCTTTTCCCCTCCAAAAACACCCTTGCCATACCGTTTCTTCAAGATAACCCCTACACCATTTCTCCTCCCATCCACACCATGATAAAACTATTTGGACCCAACTCTGATACACCTACCCTTCCATCTGATCTCTTGCACACACAAAACATCAGCCTTCCTTCTGTCCATCATATCAGCTAGCTCTGTCCCCATACCAGTCATACTGTCAACATTAAAAGTTCCTACCCTCACTAACACACTCCTAGCCTTTCTCCTCTCTTCTTGCCATATGAACATCAGACATCCTCCAGGGTATGTCTGTGAATGCAAAGCCTAGTGTGCTATCAAATAACTTAAGTTTGTTACAGCAATATTAAGAAAGTGTCACTAATTTTGGCCTATCACCCTCCATGTATGTGTGGCGTCCTCCAGATGTCCTGCTCTAACAGGTTGACAGTAATGACTGACCAGCAAGAGTGTAAATACAGAGTACCATACTGACATAGAACAGAAATGTATATCAGGTATTACATGTGCACATCTATGCATGAGTAGGTGTACCTGGCTGTCTCATAATAACAGACATGGGATGCAAAATGTCAGGTAAATAAGCTGTACATGTTGTACGTGTGTAATCGCAGTATCTGTGCATCCGACAGAGTTAGATTTCTCAGCTGGTTATTGCATTGCCTTGGCACAGACATGGGTACTTGAATAATCATGATTATCAGGTTGAAATTTCAGAGGGGTCCAACCATGTTATGACCTTGTGTCCATGCCTACTACAAACAGCCATATGACCACCAACATAGCTGTATGGACTCAGCAATACATACCTTATCTGTAAAATCTGTCTCTACCAAAGTAAAGTAATCCCCTTTATTAGACAGCAGCAATACACAAACCACATAAATGGTCGCTATGTTGGCTGTACAGGTCAGTGTAGGAGCAGGCACCAACTTGGCAGTGAGTCAACCTTTGTCTGAACGAGCATATGAGGTCCCACATGGATTACTGTAAGGCTAACCATGAGTACAAATTGGACACATCCACCAAGGGCAATCACAAGGGCGTCTTTACATATGTCTGCAATCTCAGAGGCGACAACACAACCCATCCTGTAATGGTGGTCAATCACACCACATACACACACACATACCATAACTATAGGCAACCTGCTGCAGACAGGTTTAGGGCAAACATCACCCGCCTGGCTCACCATCGGTGTAGGTGGATATGCACAGCACTCACACGCCTCTCCTCATCATCAGGGAGCAACTGCATACTGACTAATCAAAGTCAACAAAAGTAAGTCTCCATGAGACCTGAGAACATTTCTGTCTGCATCCTACATGAACTCAGGCCTATGCTTCCAGCTCCATTACACACAATATGCAAGCAAAGCCTGAGCACCACTGACATCCCATCTGCAAGGAAGACGGCCACTGTCATACCCCTACACAAACATGAATGATGAATGGTGGTTTATGCAATGTACTGGCCCTCATTGGGGGGAACAGGACACATCAGGACCAGGAGTGCAATGTAGGTTCATACTGTGCTGATAGATGACAGGGGGTATGATGTGGTTGTAAGTGGTGGCTTATGATAGGCAATATTGATGTACTGGCTCTGTAAATAACTCTAGGCAATGTCTGAGGTCCTCCTGTGATGTGTTTTCCTGTTTATGTCTTCCAGGTGCCATCCAGCATCAGCCGGCGTACACTGCTGAGGAAAATGCAGCCATTACAGAGGCAATACTACCACACCATGCGGTGCTGTTCTGCCAGGGCTGACAAAATCTGCAGGAGTGGACTGTCCTGTGGGATGACCTCCACAGAGTGAACATCTTTGGCCACCATGGCCGCACATAAGATCAGGTTAGGCATCGGGCAACTAACCTGATACTTTGTTCCCAGCAAAGGGCTGCTATGGCCAGAGACCTTTCCACCATTTTATTTCTGTGCATTCAGTTCTTGTTTTTATGTCACCACCTCTCATATCAAGTGTGTATATTTCTAGCACCAAAAATGTGAACCAAATTTCACAACTTGTTGACAAGACATGTTTGGACAGTGCATTCCTATCATCCTTTCTATTGACAGCATACACATGTTCTCATACGGTCTCTCAAGCAGCGGTTTGCCTTTCCCACATAGAAACTTTTGCAGATAACATAAGAAGCACAATAATATTTCATATTTCATAAATTAGTGTTATACAGTGCATATAAATGGTGTACTCACACCTATTAGAATGCCAGGTATTTGTTAAATGCAAAAATGAGAACACAATAACACATTTCTGAACGAACCCTTCCAACCTTTCATGTGACCTATAACCTGTACAATCCAATTGTAAAACAAACACATCTGGTAGGGGAACAATTATGACACGTATAAAACTTACAAGAAGCTAGATGCATACGTGTCCACAGGCTGAAGCTAATACTGTGTTGAAGCAGCTTTCGATATTATTACAGCATTACATCTTCTTGAGTACACACCTGCCATCAATTACAGAGGCTCTTTGATTATCAGCAAACAGTGGTCAGCTGTCCTAACAGTATCATCCTAAATTTACTCAGTTGCCTGCTACAGCAACAGCCATAGATCGCATACAGCCTACGAAACAGCAAAGGGATCTCATTTGTGAAAGGTATCAGCCCAGGGACGGGTACACACACATTTCCATAGCATTGTATATAACCACGGAACACAATGAAGACAGTCATCACATGGTGGTGGAAATATGGGGCAACAGTGACATTGCAAAGAACTGGACATTCCTCCAAATGTGTGGAAAAGTCAAGACCCAAACTGGTCAGGGAAGCTGCCAGGAGACCTACAGCAGTACTACCGGAGTTGCAGATATCACTCGGAAGTACCGGTTGTGTACTACATATGACAACAATCTCCCATATTTTCCATGTCTGGCCTATGGGGTAGGTTTGGAAGATGGACGCCTTCTCACACACAGAACAACATCCAGGTCTGGCGGATTTCTCTGCACAGATAAGAGGTATGTTCTATAGGAGTTGCCACTGTGCTATACAGGTGAACAGCAATTAAGTGTACATGGGTGCAGTGTGTGCTACTTAAAGGCCCATCACATACACTACTCAAATATCGCAGAGGTGTATATAAGTTGTAACAGGAAATGGAAAGGGCTGCACTGCATGATGTTGAGGGCATGTCCAGGGTGTGTATGTAGTGGTCTGATGTGTTGTGAATGTCACCAGTTGGCTATTGTGAGGTCTGTGTAATGCCTGTCTGCCACCTCACCTGTATGTGTGTGCATGCGTGTGTGTGTAGCAGCAAATGGTATAGTGCAGGTATTAATTTAGAAATGTTGTCTTTCCCCCACAGGTGGTCATGGTGGTCGCAGTCCCTCCCACTCAGTATCTGATGTCAGTGTCTCTGCAGACTTTGGCAATGATGATGGTCATATTCAGGCACAGGTGGTGTCAGGGGCTGAATCTGTGCCACTGGTTGGCATCCCACACTCATCCACAATATCCCCAAACACAGTCACAATGTCCACAAATGCCCCGTCCCCAGCAGCCACAGATGATGGACAGTTGGCAGGTCGTGGCATGGAACAGGCTAATGTGGTGACTATGGCAGGTGTGAGTGTAGACACTGTCCATAGCCAGAGTGCAGGTGAGGTCCCACACAGGTGGCTGGACAGGTGTGCTTGCAGGAGGACTGCTGCTCGTCGCGCCGCTGTCGCAAGTACCACAGCAGGTGTCACCAGACGCATGTTTCGGGCTGTCATGGATGCACAGGCATGTAGTGAATGCAACATCAGACAAATACTCAGGATGGTGGATGCTGGTTTACATGGCAACATATGTGACCTTGTTGAGGTCACATGCCAAAATACTGAGGTCATGAATAGACGGTGGGGTGAGACGTTGGCAGTCTTCGACCATGGCTTGTCTGTGCTGGAGCATGTGGTTGGAGATGGGCATCAGCCACATGGACTTAGGTCAGCACCAACATCAGCTGAGAGTCTATGGGGCTGTGTACGTTCACACTCCTGTAGCGGCAGTGACACCAGCTGAAGGGGGGTTGCTGTCCACATCACAACGGAGCAGGCCATGGGCACATGGTTCTGGCTGGTCCCATCAGGGACACAGATCCAGCAGACAGCAGTCACCATCAGGAAGCAGTACTGCGTCTAATCCTGGGCCTGGTGGTGCCAGTGAGACCCCTGGCAGGACCAGTTCACGTGTTCATGGCCAGAAACGGTGAACTGAACACCCTGCCATTTATGGTCCACAGCTGTCCAACATACCCCTGTGTAGGGCAGCCACATGGTGAGAGACTGTGTGCATACATAAACACACACATCTGTATCACAGGCAAGTCACCTCCACACACAGCACCTTTGCACAGCACATCTATAGGATGTCCCTCCAAACACACACACATGAATATCAACCTTATGGCCCACCCTAGGCCTCTGGCAAACCCACACCACACCCTGTGCATATGATGATACCTGTGCCAGATCCCTCTTATCCATACCATCGATGCAGGGACAGGCTAATATGGGTCTGATGCACAGGGTGAATATAGTACAGTGTAGCTATGTAATACTGTTTAAGGTGCTGTCTGCTTGCATTTGTTATGGGTACACATAAAGGTGCATGGACCTTATTAGATATGATGCATTATTGCTGTTAGTACCACTGACTGAATGTACACTGACATGCTGTATTCTGTCTGTGTTCCAGGTGTCTGTGTGTCTGCAGGCCGTGGCCCTGCAGACATTTCCAACATGGAGTATGGCAGAGTGGAAATACACCGACTGTGTCATAGCCAAGGTACAGCTTTATATGTACATTTACCAGGAGTGTATGCATGCAACAGTGTGTGGTGGACACTGATGTCAGACAGTGTGACCTGGCATACATACCCCTTGTCACAGACAGGTAGCCTTCAGACATGTCACCTCATTGTTGTGTAGTACCACAGGGTCATACGCGTAAAACAGGTTATTGGAGTACTGTCAGTAGGTCCCTAACCAGCTTAGACATTATACTGACCACAACAGATTCACGTGTCAGCACCTGTTGCCCTTGCCATTTCTTTCCCATACACTCAACTCTGATGCAGTTGGTGAGGGCATGCATGACAGTGTGTATGACAGGTTTGCAGTATGTATTCCTGAGTTCACAGGGTGAAACAGGGAGACAAAATGGTATATCCTTTGCATACACACAGTAAAGACTGATACAGGGAATGTGCATACTGTAACACAAACACAGTTGGCAATGTACATGTTCGTAAACCTACATATCCATTTTAATGTACTATAGTGTTACATACACATGACATGCCCCACATAGATTATACCTGTGGGATATAACCCACTACTTCTTACAAGACATAATAGGTTCATAGGTTCATAAGTGTACTAGGTTAATGGCCCTGGAGCCTTTACAAGCTTAGCCCATAGGATTACCCTGGCATCGTGCCACCCAACCTTAGTTCCCAGTGCCTCTGTCGTGTAGAGCCACTGGAGTGATCCCCACAGTGAATTTTCTATTTCCCATCCACTCATCAAGATTTCCCTTGAAGAGGGCCAGTGAGGCACTCCACTTGACATGTATGGGAAGTCTATTCCACAGCTTGGGCAGTCTCTGGGTTATGAACCTGTCCCTCCAGCTTGTTCTGTTGTGGTAATGAGGTTGAGCTCTCTGGAGCGTGTAATGTGGCGGGATTGGGATTTCTTTAGATATAGCATTTCTAACAGAGCTGGGTCAGACATGGCTTTGTAAGACAAACAGAGATCGCCTCTAAGTAGGCGATATGAGAAAGAGAATAGTTGGAGTTTTTTTGAGTCTGTCCATATAGGACAGGTGTTTAAGGCCCAGGATCCTCTTTGTGAGGTACTTTTGTGGCCTCTCCAGTTGTTGCAGGTGTCTAGTGAGGTACATGCCAAATGGGGCATTATACTCGACGATTGGCCTAATGGGGGAAGAGTAGAGGGAGACAATGACCGCTTTCTTTCTGGATGCAAAACCCTTAGTAATGAGATGTGCCACATAGAAGGAGTTTCTGACCACAGTGACAATGTGGTGGTCAAAAGAGAGGTTGCTGTCAACCTGTGTTCCCAGATCTCTTATGACGCCTTCTGTGTTCAGCGGACTACCATGGATGTGGTAATTCATGGGAACTGGGTTTTTCCCAAAGGGGATGACGACACATTTTTTGGCAATGAGCTTAAGGCCATGGTTCTGACACCAGTCATTGGTCTCAGTGAGGCCTTTCTGTAGGATGTCAACATCACTTGGGGAGTTAATTATGACTCTGAACTTGCAATCATCTGTGAACTTTGTCAGCCAGAGTCCATTCGTGTTGGCCTGGACTTCAGAGAGGTAGATACCAAACAGGAGAGGACCCAGGACTAAACCCTGTGGGACTCTACTCATGACTGGTTGGCAGTCTGACTTGGAGTCAGCTGACTCCAAGTCAGACTGCCAACCAGTCATGAGTGGAGTCTGTCTGTGAGCCAGTTTGCAACCCACCTAGTGATATAGGGGTTGTTGCCTAGCTTAGTGAGTTTTTCTACGGTTCCTGTGTGGGGAATGGTATCAAAGGCCTTGGCCAGATCAAGGTAGGCTGTATGAACCACCTTGCCTTCATCCACAGCTCTGGTGACTGACTCAAAGAAGTTGACCAAGTTGAGCAGGCATGATCTACCCTTCACAAAACCAAACTGTGTGGAGTCTAGAGTTTGGAGATTTCCTATATCCTTGTTTATTAGGTCCATGATGATGCGTTCCACAGCTTTGCATATCAGACTTGTCAGGCTAATGGGGCGAAGTTCCCAGGGTCTGTAGTCGCTCCTTCTTTGTAGAGGGATGACTGTAGCAGTGTGCCATTCAGCAGAGACAAAGCCTGAGGTGAGACTGTGATTGAACAGGGCACACAGGTGAGGTGCCAATTCATTCTGTAGTTCATGTAGAACACAGCCAAGGATATTGTCAGGTCCCATAGAAGCTGTATTCTTGGCCTTGGACAGTGCTGTTTTAACCTGTGCAGCAGTAATACTGGGTGCCTGGCAATCTACTGGTATTGTGATTGATCCTTTGGGGGGAGACAGGGGTAAAGTTGGCACTGAATCTGTCAGCCAATATATTGGCAATATCTGTTGGCTCTGTATAGGAGGTGCCATTGTGCAACAGCTCTGAGCAAATCTGGGTATTGCCGTGGGGATTCTTTACATAACTATAGAAGGCCTTGTGGTTGTCTTTACTATCTGCTGCAATTCTGTTTTCATAGCTAGCTTTAGAGGATTTGATGAGGGATCTCAACTTTTTGTTGAGGCTGATAAGGGAGTTTTTCCAGTCTTGGGACTTCACCTTACTTCGCATCAGTTTCCTCCTTCTGTTGTAGAGTTTGTTTATGGCAGAGGACCACCAGATTGGCTTCCTGTTTTTTGGAGGAGAGCATCTTGGTTCTATTGATTATGGCGAGATCCATGCGTTTGTGTACGTGTTCGTACAGGGCATTAGTGTATGAGTCGGTGGTCATGCAGCTGTTCTCCAATTGCACAAGTGCCATGAAGTTAGCCAACCCTGTTTTTAAAAGCCCAAAGTTAGCTTTGGAGAAGTTTTTCATGGTGGTTACCTTTGCGGGGGGGGGATGTGGATTTCCAAGGTGATTAGTTTGTGGTCGGATCTAACCAGGGAGGAGTTGACTATTGGCTTAGAGCAACGGTTGCCCATGTTAGTAATGATCAGGTCAAGGAAGTTGCTACCTCTAGTGGGGGTAAGAACGAGCTGGTCCAGGGCATTGGAATTAATGAATTCCAGGAAATGTTGGGCAAGTGTATTAGTACATGAGTAGTTTTCCCAGTTAATGTGTTAGCTGCACCTGAAGCATCTCTGATGTCTTATGTTGGGCTACCAGTCTGGAGGTGTGCGCATCCTTTATGAATATGGAAACACCACCGGCTTTGGAGCTTTGGTCCAAGTTCTGTGGCTGATGCTGTGAATGCCTTCATGGATGGTGAAGTAACCTATCAGGAATAGGAACTGGAGTCATCTACTGCTCCTACAAGCCTGGACAAGTGATAGGGTAACAAACATTGTATCAGCATGATGTTTCAGTCGGGTATGATATCTGATGATGGCATGTGTGTCAGTATACTAACTGTGACCTATTTGGCAACAATAGCACATACATGGCCATTGTTAGGGGACACCGACCACATATGGGTTCCAAACATCCAGATATTCCGTAGACATCTGTACAGATGACTGCACCGGCCTGTACAATGGTTTGACATGCTGCATGTGAGGCAGATGCCATTAACACACTAAAGTAATGCCACTGGGAGGTGGTAAATAGGCGTGGATGGTACACACATCAAAATGGTATAACTCACACAGTATAAGATTCTCAACCCAAACACACACACACACACACACACACACACACACACACACACACACACACACACACACACACACACACACACACACACACACACACAGTATTGAGATCAGAACCCCTATCTAGTTATTTCTACTATAGTAAAACCAGCAAAACCACACCAGAAAAAATGCAAGAAACAACAAAAGTAGTACAAGCTCGTATGGAAACAAGGTAGGCTCCAAACTCAAAGTTTCAAAAAGAATCTTGGTTTACTGTAAGTGCTTTTGCAATAGTGTCATTGCTTCATCAGACATTTTTTTAAAAAAGCAATTCCCACCAATATATATATATATATATATATATATATATATATATATATATATATATATATACACACACACACACACACACCCCAGTTAAGACAATTATTCAATTAAAGTGTTCAAGAATTTTAAAGTGAAATGATTAACACAAGGCATAGTCAGGACAGGCAATGAAAACTTCAATAAAAAGTGCAAATACAAGAACTCGGTAACATAACATGCTTAAAACCTTTGCTCTAAAAAAAAATACTTCTTCAGTTTTCTGAATTTCAAAATGGGTTTCAAAGAAATATAATCATTCAGCCCATGTCCGAAATTTGCAGCTAACCTCAAAATCCATTTAAGTTCCAGTGTCTCAGTTTGATTAGTAATATCACCCATCCTGCAGTTCTCTTGCATTACTTGAAGCACTAGAATAGAAAAGTGTGTTCGTTCCCTGCATGCTTGGTGTATTTAGCCAATGCACTATGCTCTAAGCCTCTTCATGTACAATAACTGTGGTCCCTGATTTTTCCCTAAGTCACCTATTAGTCTTCCCTACATAGAAGACTGGACATATATTGCAGTGTGCAAGGCAAACTAGATGTTTCGTATTGCAATTGGCATGAGCTTTAAGATACCAAATATAAACCTGTATCTGGATGTCTAATAGTAATATTCTCATCAATAAATGGACACCAGCTTTTACTACTTTTGTTGTTTCCTGCATTTCTACTATAGTGTTACACTGTTATTAGATGTGCCGCGGAGCTGATACAGATTCACCTTGTCACAATGTACTTCTAAGGTGAATGACATCAGCAGGCCTTATGTAGGGTGATGGGAGGTGTACATGGTAGTACACAACTCAAAATGGTACAACCCACATAGGATGACTCTCACACACAAACCCACTTACTTGCCAGTATTGAGATTAGAACCCCTGCCTAGCTAGTGATGTGTACTATAGTGTTACACAGTTATCGCACATGCTATGGAGCTTACTGGGCTGATACCTGGCAAAAGATGCTGATAAAAGGAATGACATCAGCAGGACTGATAAAGTAGGGCACTGGGTAGGAAACTTATCAAAATAGTTGTTCTTACATAAGCAGGCACTTATACACCCATATTTACCTCATCTGAGATTAGAAACCCTGCCTATCTAGTGATTTTTACTATAGTGTTACACAGTTATTGGACATGCTACACAGCTTACTGGGTTGACACCTGGCCAAGGGTACTGATAAGGGGAATTTCATCAGCAGGACTGATAAAGTAGGGCACTGGGTGGGAAACTTATCAAAATACTTCTTCTTACAAACACACACACACACACACACACACACACACTTGTACACCCACACACACATTTGCAGGATCTGAGATTAGAACCCCTGCCTAGCTACTGATTTGTACTATAGTGTTTCATAGTTATCACATGCACTACAGAGCTTACTGGGCTGACAACTGGCCAAAGGTGCTGATAAGGGGAATGACATCAGCAGGACTGATAAAGTGGGGCACTGGGAAGTGTTGTGGGTGGGAATGGCCTAAAACTGTTTCACCTACAACCAAACACACACTCCCTCACTCTCTCTCTCACACAGACAGACACACACACACACACACACACACACACACACACACACACACACACACACACACAGTTGCCAGTATTGATGTTAGAACCCCTATCGATTTAATTATTTGTACCATAGTGTTACACAGTTATTGCATGCTACAGAGCTTATAGGGGTGATAGGTGTCCAATAGTACTTCTAAGATGAATGACAGCAGCAGATCCTGTGAAGTAGGGCAATGTGAAGTGTAGTGTATTGAGTGGGAACAGTCTCCTAATACTTAGACCTACACACACACACACACACACACACACACACACACACACACACACACACACACACACACACACAATGTTATGTGATATTATAAACTGAATCTCAGTACTGTTACACAATGGGGTTCACATTTTTTGCTGGCACGTGCAACTGTTTACAACTGGTATGCCACTGTCCACAGCAGGACATCATTGTATGCCATTCAGGGTAATGTGTGTGTGTGACTCACTCTGTCTGTGTCCCTCTGTGTGTGTGTCTCTCTCTCTCTCTCTCTAGTACTGTCAGTCACTTCCCCACATCTGTGTGTGTGTATGCTTGACATAGGTTATCTGTTGCCCATATATATGTGTATGTATATCTCACACAACAGATGCAGATATATCACATATGGGCCACCTACAGCTGGCTGAGAGTAATCCTATCTGATGTGTGTGCCTGTGTGGGGACAGTTGGTGTACATAGCTGTCTGTACGCACAGATATAGATTTATATATATATATATATATATATAGGTTCATAGGTTCATACTAGGCTATCTGCCCTACGGCATTTATAAGCCTAGCCAGAATGTGTTTGGCTTTCGCCACCCATTTTAAATTTATTTTGCTATGCCCTTTTTCGAGGTTAGTATACTGTGCCTCTATCTAACAGTGACACAGAAGTGATACCCGGGGTAAACCTACGATCTCCCATCCACTCATCAAGATTCCTCTTGAAGAGAGTCAGTGAGGGACTCTGCCTAACCTGGACTGGGATTTTATTCCAGAGTGAAGGGAGCCTCTGGGTTATGAATCTGTCCCTCCAGCATGTCCTATTTATTTCAGTGCTGAGGTTCAAGTCTCTCGAGCGTAGCTCGATGGGATTTGGATTTTCTGAGGTGCAGCATGTCCATTAATTCGGGTTGGACATGGCTTTATACGTCAGGCACAGATCGCCTCTGAACAGGCGGTATGCCACTGAGTAGAGCTGGAGTTTCTTTAACCGGGCAGCATATGGCATCTCTTTGAGCCCTTTGATCCTCTTGGTGAGGTACTTTTGGGGTCTTTCCAGTTGCTGCAGGTGTCTGGTAAGGTACATCCCAAAGGGGCATTGTACTCAATTATGGGCCTGATGAGGGATGAGTAAAGAGGCACGATGACCTCCCTGATCTAGATGTGAATCCCTTCATGATTAGGTGGGCTATATAAAATGTTTTTCTAACCACTTTGGCCACGTGGTTGTCAAATGAGAGATTGCTATCAACTTGGGTCCCCAGGTCCCTAATTACTTCTTCTGTACTTAATGGATTTCCACCTATGTGGTAATTTGTGGGCACTTTGTTTTTGCCAAAGGGGATGACTATACACTTTTGGCATTTAGCTTGAGGCCATGGCTCTGGCACCAGTTGTCTGTTTCTATGAGGCCCTTTCGGAGGATGCTTGTGTCGGCTGGAGAGTCGATTATGGCGCCCAGTTTGCAGTCATCTGCGAATTTGGTCAGCCACAGTCCTTCCGTGTTGGCCTGTACCTCCGAGAAATATATACCGAACAAGAGAGGTCCCAGGACTGAGCCTTGTGGGACACCACTTGTAACTGGTTTGGAGTCTGACATGGCTCCAGCAATTCTAACCATGTGGGTTCTGTCCTTGAGCCAGTTTGCAATCCATCTAGTGACATAGGGGTTTATATTTAAGCTGGTGAGCTTATCGTTAATGCCCGAGTGGGGTATTGTATCGAAGGCTTTTGCGAGGTCCAGGTAGGCTGTGTGGACAACCTTCCCCTCGTCAATGGCCTTGGTGACTGTTTCAAAGAAATCAACCAGGTTTAAGAGGCAGGATCTGCCCTTAACAAAGTCGAACTGGGTAGGATCCAGTGTTTGTAGGTCCCCAATATCTTTATTTATGAGGTCCATGATGATCCTTTCCATAGCTTTGCAGACCAAGCTAGTCAGGCTTATGGGGCGATAGTTTCCAGGATCTGTTCAGGCACCACCTTTATGGAGAGGGACCACTGTTGCTGTACGCCACTCTTTGGGCACATATCCTGTAGTAAGGCTGAGATTGAACAGTAGTTTTATGTTTGGGTTTAGCTCTTCTTTGAGTTCATGTAGGACGCAGCCGGGACACCATCTGGTCCCATTGATGCTGTGTTTTTGCTTTGGAGAGGCGGCTCTTACCTGAGCACCTGAGATGTCAGAGGGGGCAGCACTCAGCTGGGATAGATATTTGCCCTTTTGGTGGGAGGGAGAACTTTGCGCTGAACCTGTCAGCTAGGATGTTGGCAATGTCTGTGGGTTCGGTGTATTTTTGTCATTTTGGACTAATTCTGAGCATATCTGGGAATTACCACCCAGGTTCCTAACATAACTAAAGAAAGCCTTGTGATTATCCTTAGTGTCCTGTGCAATTTTTCTCTCGAAGCTGGCCTTAGACAATTTTATGTGTGCCCATAGTTTTTTGCTAATACTGATCAGTGATGCCTTCCCTTTTTGGGATTTTGCTTTATCATTTAGTAGCTTCCTCCTTCTATTGTATAGTTTGTTTATGGCTGGGGTCCACCAGACAGGACGTCTGCCTTTGGAGGATTGGGTCTTGGTTTTATTTGGGATCGATGATCCATGCATTCCTGAAGGTGTTCATAGAATGCGTTTATAAAGGATTCTGCGGTCTGGGCCATATTTTCCACAGGCCCGGGGGCTTTGAAGGATTCCACCTCAGTTTTGAGGAGTGTAAAATTTGCTTTAGAGAAGTTTTTCACTGTGGTTTTCTGGGCAGGGGGTGGGGTCGGATGTGAATACCCAGTGAGATTAGTTTATGGTCTGATCTTACCAGTGAGGGATACACTTCTGGTCTGGAGCATAGAGTCCCCATGTTGGTGATGATCAGGTCCAGTATGTTTTCCCCTCTTGTGGGAGTGGTAACAAGTTGTTCCATAGCATTTGAGTTTATAAATTCTAGGAACCTTTGGGCTAGGGTGTTGGAGCTAGAGTAATGCTCCCAGTCTATGTTTGGGTAGTTGAAGTCGCCCAATATAATGGTGTTTGGAGAGACCTTCATATTTTCCAGTGTTCTCAGGAAGGCCGAGTGAGGTTCCTGGGTTTGGGAGGGTGGTCTGTAGCAGGCTATAAACTGGAAGGCAGTTTTACCCACTGTTAGTTGCACATGGATAGTCTCTGATGCTTCGTGCTTTGCCACCAACCTGGAGGTGTGGGTATCTTTGATGAATATCGATACTCCCCTCCTTTTGTGGTTCGGTCCAAGTTTTGGGGCAAAAAGCATGGTATGAGGTATAACCTGGTAGTGCTGGGGTGCTCTCGGGAGCCCTGAACCAGGTTTCTGTTACTGCACAGATATCAATGTTCTCCATGCTAAGGAGAGTTTGAAAAGTGCATCTTGAGGTTTAGATTTCTGGCGTTGAGTAGCATTACTCTTAGTTTCTTATCCCTTGTGATACCTATGGAGGTGGGTTTGTCTTTTCAGCCTTGCCTAAAAAAGGCACTATGGGGGTAGCAAGAGCCTTTGCCAATATCCGAAAGCCCAGGGGTGACAGGTGCAAGCCGTCCCTAGCGAAGCATCGTGGCTTGTCGAGCATATCATCCCAAGCTGACAGGCATTGGATCCCCTTTGAATGACACCAGTACTTAAGCCAATTGTTGAAATTGATCATCTTGTCTTCATATTGTGGCAACATTCTTGGTGAGGGTAAGATGCTACTCAAGGTCAGGGTCATACCGGCCTTGGCTACATGCTCAGAGAGCTCCTTTATGTCTCTTTTCATGTAGTCCAGGGAGGTGCGTCTCAGGTCATTCACACCAGCATGGACAATGACTGAGTCATATTTGTACTTGCCTTGGAGTGACCTGAGTGCTTGTGTTATGTGGCGGATCCTAGCACCCGACAGGCTGCTCACCGTGACCCTCTCCTTGTTCAGCCTGGTGAGCTGGGACGCCAGTGTGCCTGACGATAGAGTCACCTATTACAAGTGTATCAGGTGTGTTGTTTAGTCTTAAGGGCTGTGACTGTTTGGCACACTGGCTTTGTGAGATATGTGTTGCACGTTTTTGTTTTGGGTAGCGGCTGCTTGGGTGTCTGCTTTGGAGGTGTCTGCTGCTTCGGCAGATCTTTATTTAGAGCCTCCGAGTATGTTTTTGTGTGATTATGTGTTTGGTTTGTTGTCGTGGTAGGTCTATGTGAGACTGGAATTGTAGTGAGTGTGGTTTCCTTCTCCTCCTGACTGGTTATGCCAGCACTGAGTTGAGAGAGCTTAGCCTCCAGTTTGGCTATATGGTTGCATCTCTCACATGTGTTGGAATTTGTTGGGAGGAAGAGAGGGTTGTCTGTGTACATGAGGCAGTTGTAACATTGCCTCAAGATTCCCAGATTCACCAGCTGGACGGAGAGGAGATTTACAACTGACCTTTGGACATGCTAGAATAATATTGGGAATTCCTTAATAATTGAAAACCAGGGCCAGTGGGGAGTGAGGGTGTAGTGCTTTTAATTTTAGTGCTGACTTATATAATTGCTTTAGTGAGCAAGTGCCAGGTAACTTAAGTGCAATGTGTTACAGGTAACTTAAATGCAAAACGACAAACAGTAACTTTCTTTCAAGTGAAACAAGGAAATAAGTACAGTAAGCAATGCAGATATCACTAGTGATCCACAGAAGCTGAGAAGCCACGTATTAGGTGGAATTAGCGTTCCAGGAAATAACAAGCAAACAAACAAGAAGCATATAAACAAAGCTATATTCAGCAGGCCTGGATCTAGTCTATGCTACAGCAAACAAGGTGTACCAATTTCAGTAAGATACAGTTCAAATATTCAGGCACTATAAACCTTTAACCAGAAATTCCCAGCTCAGAAGGGCAGAGTCCAGCCTCTTCTCCCACAAGAGTGCAGACCACAAACCTTCTTAATGTAAAATAACTGGCCTGAAGCCCAAGTGCTTAAACCAGAACTAATACACTTTAAGAATAACAGACACTGGGCTCTCAATCAGCAGTTCCCAACATAGAAGGATGAAAGCTACCTGTCCTGCCACCACAGTGCATGCCACAAACCTTCCTAATGTAAAACAACTGGTCTGAAGCCCAAGTGCTTAATCCAAAAGACTTAGAATGACAGCTAAACTTTAATCAAGTTACTACCAAGCAGTAATAAATACAACTGAATACTTTAGAGAATGCCTGGATTAGTGCTCAAGTTACACAAACAAAGCTAGATCCAGCAGGCCCGAATCCAGTCTATGCCGCAGCAAACAAGGCGCACCAACTTCAGTAAGAAGCAGTTCAGATATGCATGCACTATAAGCCTTCAATCAGAAATTCCCAGCTCAGAAGGGCAGAGTCCAGCCTCTCCTCCCACAAGAGTGCAGACCACAAACCCTCTTAATGTAAAATAACTGGCCTGAAAGCCCAAGTGCTTAAACCAGAATTAATACACTTTTAGAATAACAGACACTGAGCCCTCAATCAGCAGTTCCCAACCTAGAAGGATGTAAGCTACCTGTTCTGCCACTACAGTGCAGACCACAAACCCTCTCAGTGCAAAACAACTGGTCCCAAGCCCAAGTGTTTAAACCAGAAGGCTTAGAATGAGTTACACCAAGCAGTAATAAATACAATTGAGTACTTTTAAGATGATGCAAAAGTAAAAAAGTAGGTAGAAACACAAGTACAGTAAAAGCAGATGAAAATTTTTTTTTTTTTTTTTTTTCTGGACAAGTGCTGAGATCAAAGAAACAGATTTGAGTGCTGAAACTAGAAAACTGGCTAGTTATAGGGAAAAAAAACTAAGCTAGAAGGCTTCCCTCCAACACAGAAGGGCTTGGGGGCTCAAGCCTACAAATAGTCTATACCACTTAACAGGAAAGGCAGGAAACAAGCTTAAATTTTTTTTTTTTCTGTTTCCCAGATGCTCTCTTTGTACACAGTAGGAGTGCCTGAAATCAGAATATGATCTCACTGCACTCAGTTGAGTGAGCAAATGAGATGGGCCCAGAAGGAGTATCCTAACACAAATTTACAAGAGGGGCGGGCAGCTGCTAGGCCACTAAGATTAACACCAAAACAAAAACAGGGAGGGTGGGTCGGACTAACTGAAGAGCAGAGTGAAAACTTCCAGTTCAGCTAATATTCCTTCCACACAGTTAAAATCAATTTAAATACTGTATTTTTTTGAAAAAAAAAGCAGATAAAGGTACTTAAATTCTCTTATACGTCCAGTTGAATATAGCAAGTTCTTAGCCGGCAAAGCTGAGGTTTTTAAGCAGAAAATATTTCACACTGTACCACTTAAATAGGCAAGGACAGGAAATCAAAGAATGTGACTACCCCCACACCTGTAATTACTAGCAAATAACAAAATTCAGCAAACACTGACTAACTTCCAGTTCAGCTAATATTCCTTCCACACTGAAGAGCAGAGTGAAAACTTCCAGTTCAGCTAATATTCCTTCCACACAGTTAAAATCAATTTAAATACTGTATTTTTAAAAAAAAAAAAACAGATAAAGGTACTTAAATTCTCTTATACGTCCAGTTGAATATAGCAAGTTCTTAGCCGGCCAAAGCTGAGGTTTTTAAGCAGAAAATATTTCACACTGTACCACTTAAATAGGCAAGGACAGGAAATCAAAGAATGTGACTACCCCCACACCTATAATTACTAGCAACTAACAAAATTCAGCAAACACTGACTAACTTCCAGTTCAGCTAATATTCCTTCCACACTGAAGAGCAGAGTGAAAACTTCCAGTTCAGCTAATATTCCTTCCACACAGTTAAAATCAATTTAAATACTGATTTTTTTGGAAAAAAAAGAGCAGATAAAGGTACTTAAATTCTCTTATACGTCCAGTTGAATATAGCAAGTTCTTAGCAGGCCAAAGCTGAGGCTTTTAAGCAGAAAATATTTCACGCTGTACCACTTAAATAGGCAAGGACAGGAAATCAAATAATGTGACTACCCCCACACCTGTAATTACTAGCAAATAACAAAATTCAGCAAACACTGACTAACTTCCAGTTCAGCTAATATTCCTTCCACACTGAAGAGCAGAGTGAAAACTTCCAGTTCAGCTAATATTCCTTCCACACAGTTAAAATCAATTTAAATACTGTATTTTTTTGAAAAAAAAGAGCAGATTAAGGTACTTAAATTCTCTTATACGTCCAGTTGAATTTAGCAAGTTCTTAGCCTGCCAAAGCTGAGGGTTTAAGCAGAAAATATTTCACACTGTACCACTTAAATAGGCAAGGACAGGAAATCAAAGAATGTGACTACCCCCACACCTGTAATTACTAGCAAATAACAAAATTCAGCAAACACCGACTAACTACCAGTTCAGCTAATATTCCTTCCACACTGAAGAGCAGAGTGAAAACTTCCAGTTCAGCTAATATTCCTTCCACACAGTTAAAATCAATTTAAATACTGTATTTTTTGGAAAAAAAAAGCAGATAAAGGTACTTAAATTCTCTTATACGTCCAGTTGAATAAAGCAAGTTGTTAGCCGGCCAAAGCTGAGGTTTTTATATATATATATATATATATATATATATATATATATATATATATATATATATATACACACACACACACACACACACACACACACACACACACACACACACACACACACACAATATAGTCATATATTCCAATGTGGGTTCCAACATGTCCTGTGATTCTCTAAGTGTAGGAACATGCCCAGTGCAACCTTCTATAGTTAGAGTGGGACTCCATTCCAGAGATAGGTGTACTCCAGTCCAGGGTTTTGTGTGCTACAGCCATACCTCTCAGGAATACACAGGACTTTCCTTGGGGTACTGGGTTTGTTTAGCAGACATTTTCTGACATATCTGTAGTCTGACATGGCAATGTATTGTGTCATTACCTAGTGCCGGACATACTCAGATCATCACATTGCTTTACCAAAGGTTGTATGATGCATAGACCAATATTATGAGGGCAGCTATGTACATTCTTGCCCAACAAGGCCATTTGTGAGGTGTGGCTACAGCCAGTTGAGTAATGACACGCTGTGTAAACAGTCCAGCAACCTGTTGATATACTGGCTGGGGATCTACTGCTTGTGTGGTACCTTTCTAACCTGAGATGTCATATCCTTGTGTGGGCATACCTCTCACCTATACATTTTTTACAGGTTGTCCAAGTGTTTGGCTAGAGGTTTCATCCTGTCTACATAAACTTGTCGTTTTATGGCAAGTTAATTGCATATAATTGAAGAGTCCCTCAATGAAGTGATGAAAGCGCTTAACTTTTTATTGGTACTGTTTACTGAATAAATAGTTGATTTTACTCAAGCTGGTGCGGAGCTTATGGTGGTTTGACCCTTTCAGCACTCATGTTTTTTTACGACTGCTTTTGGGAATGGACTTGTGTTTACTCATTATATATAAAAGCAAACCAAAGAAAAAAGGAATATTGAGAATAATCACTGGCAACAGTAACAAAAAGCACTTATATTCACAAAAGTCTTGACATCTCAGCTACACATCCTTCAAGATGTCCCTTATATGTGTAGTATATTCCACATAGCACTGTGACTTCCAGGTATGTCAGTAGCAGAGCAGTGGGTGTCACTGACATGCATAACAGTTGACACTGCAGTTATCTGCACATGGCCCTGTCAAAGACAGCACTGTACCTAGGGCACTATGAAATGACTGCCAGGAGAACATGCTGGCCAGACCCTGACAGTATTAACCACACATACACATAGCTCATTGACCCCTGCATACTGTGGACAGGCAACATGTTTTCGTGTGTATTGGTACAGCCCTGCCAATGTGTGCTATGCTATTTCCCTGCAAACATACATGTTACTGCATTTGTGTGCGTATATGGGGGGGCACACCTGTCAACTGTACACATTTGCACAGACTGTGCTGATATTTGCTTTACATTTTGGTTCCATTTACCATACTATTGTGCCCTGTCCTGGGAACTAGAGGCATATCAGTAAAGACCACACTTTTTACCCTTCATAGCCTTACTGCAACTGCGGGTCCTACTGTGCTATCACTGTGTGTGTCTGTAGGGGGGTACTTCAACATTGCCACCATTTGTATGCCTTTACCACACACTTCTTTGTAGTCTTCTACAGCTGACTTGCTGTGTGGGTGTGAGGGGTGGGTATGGGACCCCCACACTGACATCCATGCCTGTGAACTATGGCCTCCCAGTGAGTTATCCCCACACATACACTGCAGTGGGATTTGCCACCTTGGGTACTACTGCACAGTATGTGGAGGCCAGTTTTGGCCAGACATTTCCTGGTGTACTATATAGCTGTCAGTTGTGTGCTGCTATCCCAGTACCCCATTCCCTTGCATGCATGCAGCATTACCATAGATATGCTAGCAAAACATACTAATCCATTCATTTATTGTTAAGAAGACTGACTTACCTTGTGCTTGCGGCAGTTGTGAGGACGGTGCTTGAGGGTTGCCTATGTTGGATGCACACGATATACTGCCTATACATGGTAAGTTACAGGTAATGTGATGTGTGTGTCATCCATTTTACTGTGTATGCGAGTCAGAGAGAGGTGTCAGTCCCTAGGGTCCCTAGAGTGTCAGTGTGTGTGCTATGCATTGCCTCTTTGCTAAGGCCTGAGCATACTGGACATGCCTTTGTCTGCCTACAGGAGCAAGCTCAGGGGCCTCCTCCTCTGAGTCCATGTCTGTGTGGACCTTGGCAATGGTGGTGGGCTGTGTGGTCCTTCCCAGTGCGGTTCATGCTGCAGCTGTTTTTGCAGGATCATATTGTGTAGCATGACACATACTATGAACATGTGTGCACATGGGTTGGAGAATACTGCAAGGCTCCACCAGATATGTCAAGGCAGTGGAACAGTGACTTGAACATCCCAAACACACTCTCTATAATGATCCTGGTTTGTGTGTTTGACTCATTATGGTGTTTTTCTGTGGTTGTGTGTGCATTTCAGATGGGTGTCATCATCCACGGCTCCAGTGCATAGCCAGCATCCCCCACCAGATGCCACCACTGTCAATTGCCTGATACAACTGTGACAAATGCCAGATGTGGGAGTCGTGATAGCTTCCAGGGCTGCCAGCACACACATTCATGATAATGCCCTGGGCATTGCACATGACCTGGCAGTTGATGGAGGGGAATCCCTTGCAGTTTATGTAGACCCTACCCTGTTCACCAGGTGGTGCTTTGATGTGGATGTGCGTACAGTCTATAGCACCCAGTACCTCCAGGTATTCTGCTACACGATGGAAAAGACATATTGCTGGTCCTCTCCTCACGGGTGTTGGGGAAGTAAATGTGTTCACCGGCATGTGGTAGCATGGCATCCAGGAAATGGTGGAGTACCCTGGATGTGGATGCCTGTGAGACCCCCTTGATGTCCCCAGAAGGTCTTTAAAAAGTACCTGTAGCTAGAATTCTTAAGGCTACACATACCTCTGTACCCACTGGGATGGGTTCCACTCTGTTGGCTCTAGGTCTGAGTTGAGGCCGGCATAGTTCGCTCTATTTGCTGAACTATGTCTCTGTCCACCCTGTAGTGTTCTACTATCTCCAGATCATGTAGCCCCTGGTAAGTTACCCTGGGTCTGAACACTCTTCTCCTCCACCTCCTCGGTCTGTGGCAGCTGTCAGCATTATCTTCCTTTCCGCCCTCAGCCTCTAGCACATACTGATGGATCAAAGCAATGGCAGCCCCTAGCATTTTTCCAGTTAACACTGCCCCACATGTGTACACCAATGGTGCAGAGTTTGTGGGGGAAAAGCAGACTGTAAGGTGTTTCCATAGTTTATACTGTTGTGCTGCAGATGCTGCCTGTATGATTGGCTGACTATGATGCATTCCACCTGCCAGCTATGCAATTTGTTCTTGATTTCTTTTTTTCTGCTATTTTCCTATTTTTCCCTTCCCATTTCTTCCCCTTTTAAGCCCTGAGGTGCTCCGCGCAAATCCGGTGCCCAAATGTAAACAGTCCTGCTATTTCCATTTTTTTGTTTGTTTGTTTTAGACCTGGTGCGCTCTGTGCACACACATTAACTAATGTAAACATGAAGAAATGGTCCTCCGTGGATGCAAACATGCTCTTCATTTCATGGAATTAGTCAATAAAGCTTCAGACACACCCCCTTGCTTAGCTGTGCTTAGCTAAGTTTATCTGTGAGCCATAGAGCTCTAATGTGCTAGCAACATGCCTGACACATACTCTTTTCATGTCTGTTGCTCCTCCTTGTAACACGATCATGCTATAGCACCTACATGGTTAGGTGCAGTTTGGCACTTAGAAGATTTTTGTGATTCAGTAAATTTCCCCTTATTTGCATACACCACTGCCTTAGTCCATAGTTACTGCACTACACCAGAGCCTTTCCCCTTCACAACCACTGTTCCCTGGTATTCTTTTGATCATGCATGCCATAGACTATAATGGCAAAATGCAGATTTCCCTTAAAATTGAGTTCTCACATTTTTTTTTATTTTTGGCACGATCCCGTTTGGCGCTGCTGCCCTATGCTTAAACGTCCGAGATCGGCCAAAAAAAATAACTTTGATTTTTATAAAACTGAAGCACTTTTCCATGCCAGTGGCCATATATTTGGCCACTGGCATGCCTAAAGACTATAATACATGTGTTTTTTGGAGCTGTCATGCCTCTGTTTTGTTATTTGCAGAACTGTATTCGGTTAGTAACTGAATACATTTCTGCAACTAACACTGTTCTTGCACGGATACCTGCTGAATCACTAATTCACCTTATTTGCATGGTTTTCACCAGCAAATAAGGTAATTAGCATTCTGCACTGGTTTCTGTGCAAGAACAGTGTAGACAGGCTTGCGCATGTCAAAACACCAGTTTACTGGAACGCTCAGCGGCCATATTCCGTGCAGGAATGGCTACAGTGTTCCTGCACAGAAAAAATTATTTTTTGAATCCCGGGGATTAAGTAATATACTTTAATAATTACACAGTCATTTGCTAATTAAATTACATTTTTATAAAATAAAGGCAACTATTTACAGTATAAAAGATATCTACACATTAGTAGATGTTGAACATTGAGCATCTGAAGAGATGTATTAGTGAGTTTTGTTAAATAAATAATAAAATATGTGATTAGTGCTTAGAAATTCAAAGAAACAGAGCGGAAGAAAAGAACTATGCTGGGCAGAAAATGTTAATACTGTAGTGAAAAGGTGGAGTATAAAACAGTTTCATAGATGATTATACATGGCTATCATAAGGTTATAATACAAGTATATAGCTGGGGGTAACCAGTGTCACAAAACTATGTATGCAGCTGTGAGCTGCTAGTCAAAATATTTAGGTGCTGATGAAGACTACTTGTGGCCAAAGAATTCTGAATGATGAGAAATGTTTTGATGATATGTCAAGCTGAAGATAACTGCAGCATTTATCTTGGAGATATACAGGAACAGATCCATTGATTTGATAGAAGTTTTAGTTGTGTTTTAAATAAGTTTGCATGCTGAATGGATTTCAGTCGTAGTGGGTGCAATTTAGCTACACTACCTGGATACAGAGATTTACCTCAGGTATTAATGATTTTGTTATAGTGATTTTTCTCTAGAGAGTAAAATTCTATTGGAAGAATAGTGTTGCATGAAGTTGTTAAGGGCTGACCAATTTTCTGGCTTATAGAGAAGCTTGTGTATTGTAGTTAGCTGAGAAAGAGCTAGGTGATGCAATAGTTCTAACCCGTTTAATTCTCTGACAGGCAGTGGTATGTACTACTGTTGTGTGTAGTTTACTGCAAATTAGGCTATTTTATTATAGCACTGCTCAAGTTTGGACAGTTGTAAGACTTCAAGGTTAGTAAAAATTTGGGCAGGACAGAGATGGCTTATATGTCTTTTAATTCTATGTAGGATCTTCCTTACATTCACATACTCATCTGCAAATAAAAAAACACAGTAACCATTTGAAATGAGTGAGTCCCAAACATGGTGACTGAATGGCCAAAAAATCAAACACACAAACACCCAAGCAGCAGAGACCTCCAAGGCAGACATCCAAGCAAACGCTACCCCAAAACAAAACACATGCAACACATAGCTCACAAAGTCAGTGTGCCAAACAGTCACAGCCCTTAAGGCTAAATAACACATCTGATACACTTGTAATAGGTGACTCTATAGTCAGACACACTGACGTCCCGCTCACCAGGCTGAACAAAGAGAAGATCACAGTGAGCTGCCTGTCGGGCGTTAGGATCCGCCACATAACACAAGCACTCAGGTCACTCCAAAGCAAGTACAAATATGACTCAGTCATTGTCCATGCTGGTGTGAATGACCTGAAACGTACCTCCCTGGACTACATGAAAAGAGACATAGAGGAGCTCTCTGATCTTGTAGCCCAGGCCGGTATGACCCTGACCTTGAGCAGCATCTTACCCTCACCCAGAATGATGCCACAGTATAAAGACAAAATGATCAATTTTAACAATTGGCTAAACTTTTGGTGTCATTCAAAGGGGATCCAGTGTCTGTCAGCCTGGGAAGACATGCTCGACAAGCCACGTTGCTTCGCTAGGGACGGCTTGCACCTGTCACCCTGGCTCGGCTCGGATATTGGCAAAGGCTCTTGCCACCCCCATAGTGCCTTTTTTAGGCAAGGCTCAAAAGACCCACCTCCATAGACAACACAATGAATAAGAAACTAAGGGTAATGCTGCTCAATGCCAGAAGTCTAAACCTCAAGATGCACTCACTCGAAGCCCTCCTCAGTATGGAGAGCATCGATATCTGTGCAGTGACAGAAACCTGGTTCAAGGCTCCAGAGAGCACCCCAGCACTACCAGGTTATACCTCATATCATGCTTTTCGGCCCCAAAACTCGGACCAAACCATAAAAGGAGGGGGAGTATCCATATTCATCAAAGATACCCACACCTCCAGGTTAGTGGCGTTGCACGAGGAATCGGAGACCATCCATGTGCAACTAACAGTGGGCAAAACTGCTTTTCAGTTTGTAGCATGTTACAGACCACCCTCTCAAAAACAGGAATCCCACTCGGCTTTCCTGAGATCACTGGAGAATATGAAGATCTCTCCAAACACCATTATATTGGGTGACTTCAACTACCCATACACACTGGGAGCACTACTCAAGCCCCAACACCCTAGCCCAAAAGTTCCTGGAATTTATAAACTCAAATGATATGGAACAAGTAGTCACCACTCCCACAAGAGGGGAAAACATACTGGACCTGGTCATCACCAACATGGGGACTCTATGCTCCATACCAGAGGTATACCCCTCATTAGTAAGATCTGACCATAAATTAATCTCACTAGATATCCACATCCCGACCCCACCCCCAACCCAGAAAATCACAGTGAAAAACTACACAAAAGCGAACTTCACACTTCTCAAAACAGAGGTGGAATCCTTCAAGGCCCCCGGACCAGTGGAAACTACGGCCCAAACTGCAGAATCCTTTGTAAATGCATTCTATGAACACCTCCAGGAATGCATGGATCATGCTATCCCAAACAAAACCAAGACCCAATCATCCAAAGGCAGGCATCCAGTCTGGTGGACCCCAGCCATAAATAAGCTGTACAACAGAAGGAGGAAGCTACTACATGATAGAGCAAAATCCCTAAAAGGGAAGGCATCTCTGATCAGTACTAGCAAAAAACTACGATCCCTCATAAAATCCACCAAGGCCAGCTTCGAGAAAAAAACTGCACAGGACTCTAAAGAAAATCACAAGGCTTTCTTTAGTTATGTTAGGAACCTGGGTGGAAACTCCCAGATATGCTCAGAGTTGATCCAAAATGACAAAAAATACAATGAACCCACAGACATTGCCAACATCATGGCAGACAGATTCAGTGCAAACTCCCCCCCCTCCCCCCAAAAGAGCAAATAACTATCCCAGCAGAGTGCAGCCTCCCTAACATCTCAGATGCTCAGGTGAAAGCCGCCCTCTCCAAAGCAAAAAACACAGCATCAATGGGACCTGATGGTGTCCCGGGTTGTGTCCTACATGAACTCCAAGAAGAGCTAAACCCTCACATAAAGCTGCTGTTCAATCTCAGCCTTATCACAGGTTATGTACCCAAAGAATGGAGTACAGCGACAGTGGTCCCACTCCACAAAGGTGGTGCCTCTATGGACCCTGGAAACTATCGCCCCATAAGCCTGACTAGCCTGGTCTGCAAAGCTATGGAAAGGATCATCATGGAACTCATAAACAAAGACATTGGGGACCTACAGATACTGGATCCTACCCAATTCAGCTTTGTTAAGGGCAGATCCTGCCTGTTGAACCTGGTCGACTTCTTTGAAACAGTCACCAAGGCCATCAATGAAGGGAAGG
The DNA here is from genome assembly GCF_019279795.1 of Protopterus annectens. Classification (NCBI taxonomy): domain Eukaryota; kingdom Metazoa; phylum Chordata; order Ceratodontiformes; family Protopteridae; genus Protopterus; species Protopterus annectens. The sequence continues at coordinate 1,604,006,200 of NC_056743.1, read as the reverse complement.
CAGTCCACACAGCCTACCTGCACCTCGCAAAGGCCTTCGACACAATACCCCACTCAGGCATCATAGATAAGCTCTCCAGCTTAAATATAAACCCCTATGTCATAAGATGGGTTGCAAACTGGCTCAAGGACAGAACCCACATGGTCAGAATTGCTGGAGCCATGTCGGACTCAAAACCAGTTACAAGTGGCGTCCCACAGGGCTCAGTCCTGGGACCTCTCTTATTCGGTATATATTTTTCTGAGGTGCAGGCTAACACGGGAGGACTGTGGCTGACCAAGTTTGCAGACAACTGCAAATTGGGCGCCATAATTGACTCTCCTGCTGACACAAGCATCCTCCAAAAGGGTCTCACAGAGACGGATAACTGGTGCCAGAGCCATGGCCTAAAGCTAAATGCCAAAAAGTGTACAGTTATACCCTTTGGCAAAAACAAAGTACCCACAAATTACCACATATGTGGTAATCCATTAAGTACGGAAGAAGTAATTAGGGACCTGGGACCCAAGTTGATAGTAATCTCTCCTTTGACAACCACATTGCCAAAGTGGTTAGAAAAACCTTCTATATAGCCCACCTTATCATGAACGGATTCACATCTAGATCAAGGGAGGTCATAGTGCCCCTTTATTCATCCCTCATAAGGCCCATAATATAATACAATGCCCCATTTGGGATGTACCTTACCTGACACCTGCAGCAACTAGAAAGACCCCAAACGTACCACACAAAGAGGATAAAGGGGCTCAAACAGATGCCATATGCTGCTCGGTTAAAGAAACTCCAGCTCTACTCAGTAGCATACCACCTACGTAGAGGCGATCTATGCCTGACGTATAAAGCCATGTCAAACCAGGACTTAATGGACACGCTCCACCTCAGAAAATCCAAATCCCTTAGAGCTACGTGCTCGAGGGACTTGAACCTCAGCACAGAAATAAATAGGACATGCTGGAGGGACAGATTCATAACCCAGAGGCTCCCTTCGCTCTGGAATAGAATCCCAGTCCATGTTAGGCAGAGCCCCTCACTGTCTCTCTTCAAGAGGAATCTTGACGAGTGGATGGGAAATCGTAGGTTTACCCCGGGGATTACTTCTGTGTCACTACTAGACAGAGGCACAGTAAACTAACCTAAAAAAGGGCACAGTAAACTCAATTCAATAGGTGGCAATAGCCAAACATACTCTGGCTAGGCTTGTAAATGCCCTAGGGAAGATAGCCTAGTATGAACCTATGAACATGTACTAAGGCCATGATGGACATTTCTAAGACTATTTTCCCTTTTTTCTGAGATATGTCAATCCTAGAGTTGCTACATAAATTCTGGGGGTATGTGGGATTACACCCCTGCAAAAAAAAAAAAAAAAGTTTAAAGGAGAAGAGTGATGTGTGAGACCCACTCCTCTCCTGTAGTTTTGGTCTATTTTTTTGGCTTGTTGGCACTTCACATTTCAAGTGTTGACATTTTAATCAGGCGCCAAAAAATATATCTTCCCTTATTTTCTCACTCTTTTATTCCTTAGTTGTTCCACTTATTTTTCTTGTTAACAATCACTACCAGTTATGTGGAGTGAAGGCAACAGTAAGTGATCCTGCCTTGTTCTTCTATGCATACTGAACCATCTAGACGGGCAGGTCTTATCCATGAATTCATTTTGACCCACTGATGGCAATATATATAAATGCTGTTTAATATACTAAATTCATTTGAAAATAATTTTCAGTGAACCATAAACAAAGCAATTTTCTGCAGGCAAACCTTGGCTGCATGGAGAAAAGGCAAAATTTGGTTCACTGGAAATGTTTGTTTCAGCAGACTTTATTCAATTAATGGTGCTCACACATACTGCCATCATCTGGCTATAACATTCCCTCATCTACTGCCCAAGCACACATCACAATTACACATTTCTTACATGTTGGCCTTAGACTGAAATCCTGCATCATTTATCCAGAACAGTCTCATTAAACTGTATCAATTGTTTGGTGTCTATATCATTAGTTCGAATGCACATGTGTCTGAACATTGAAACATCGAACTGGGAAGTTCAAAATGCAAAAATAGCAAAGCTGCGGACCACCAAACTTTTTCCCAGGGAAAAAAATTGGTGTTCTGCGGCTTTGCTATTTCCTCCACTGCGGTGCAATCTTGGAGTTGGTATGTTTAAGTAGGGGGGGGGGGGCACATTAGTAACAGTCTGAAGTGTTCATGTGTTTTTACACTGTGCACCGGAACAGCGATTTATTTCCCTAGGAAAAAAAAAAATCACTGTTCTGAGTGTTCGAAGTTCTGACATGTCGGACTTCCGGGTTTGATATTTACATAGTCAAACTTATGACAGTTCGACTATGTGATATAGACCCATTTTTTGTTGTTGTTGTTGTTGTTTTTTTATATATACGCAAATCAAAGAAAAGTGCTTCTTTGTTCCGTTTCCTTTTCTTTTTCTAAAAAGTTCAGTAGCATTCTCCAGTGATCATTGGATGATTTTTATTTTTAACAAAGCTCACCTGATTCAGAATGCTGCAAGAAAAAATGATTCTTGCTCAGATGACATAATGACATACTGTTGGTTACATTACTATTTTTCTTTATTCATTGTTGTAGGTTAAATGGGCCACACTGATATTGTTATAAAGGTATGAAAAAGGCACACAGATCTTACAAAATATCTGAATAAGAATCATAGAGATTTATTATTTTATTCTTGTATTAACCATGTAAATCCAACAGGCACAGATCTCTTGTTCATAAACAACATGGATGACTGGTTAATTGAGTTGGTCAGAGTCACACATTAAAACATGGAGAATAAGGGAATTAAACCTGCTATAAGACAAAGTTTGACAGCAGCTCATATCCTGAATCCTTGATGCTAAACTGGCACATGAAGGCAATATACTGTAATATATGACAGGTGTACTAAAATGGTAGACATTCCCCGGGATTCAGAAAAATGCCAAGCACAACTGTGGTATGCCTTCCACGGATATAGCTCTTGGTGTGATGCAGCCTGCAGGTAATTATCAATTAACTATGTGGAACTTCATGGCCCATACTACTGCTAATTAGAAAACTTGCCCAAGGAAATGACAGGACCTGTGCATAAAAACAGAATCTACAATTGTGGCTAGGATTAGCCTGAAGAAAACAGGCCAGCAAGTAGCATGTAGCACTTAAGCACAGGCATGTGCCCTATAATGCAACACTATGGGAAAGACAGTAAGCCACATTAAAGGGTCTACAGCAGCGTCTAATTCAGTTTAACCATTAGAGGGGCTGGAAGTGGGTGTATAGAAAAGCAGGAAAAAGGGACACAGCTGCTCATATTTTATTTCTTTTTATTTTATTTCTGGTGACTATACCTTTAGAAACTTTATATCCTTGTCTCTCAAGCTAGGTTTTCACTATCTTTTTCTGATTGTTTCTATGACTTCATCTTGACCAGGGTGCTAGCCCTGCTACGCTCGGGCTCACTTCACTCCCCTACCCTACCCTCATTTCCACCTACCCCCATTACAATTACCTTTATACCTAACTATCCCTTCCCTTCCTGTCCCACTAGCCACTACAATTCCACTTCCTGCCTACTGCAACAACCACCTTACTAATCTGTCAATCTTGTCAACACCACTTCCTCTATACCACTGTATCTACCTACTCTGACTATATTTTATTCCATGTATTATTTTCTAATATCTTCTACACTACTCCTTATTCTCTCTATCTCCACCTCTTAGGTTCATAGGTTCATACTAGGCTATCTGCCCTAGGGCATTTATAAGCCTAGCCAGAATGTGTTTGGCTTTCGCCACCCATTTTAAATTTATTTTGCTATGCCCTTTTTCGAGGTTAGTATACTGTGCATCTTACCAATCCAATCTCTCTGACCCACTCCTGTGTTCACCAGCTTCTCACTCATACAACATATATCCAACTACTTCATCTTTTACTATCTCCCCTAATCTCTTTACTACCTCTACCTCAAGTCTGTATAAACTATCCATAATACAGGTTTTTAAACCTTCCCACAAAGCTAAGTCAAAACTATACAAACTCCATCTAGTATCTACTACACACACTCTCCTCACTAAAAACCTACTTTGTTCTGGAGATATCCATCCCAACTCTGGCCCCTCTTCTCTCCCCAAAACTACCTCTACACTGCCCCCATCTTACTCCTCTAACAGTCACCAACCTCAGTCACAACAATCATCTCCATCCAAATACTTAACTATTTACTCAGTGAATATTCAGAGTCTAGCAAATAAAGTCACTGAGCTGCACTCATGGATAGCTCTCAATACCCCTCACATCCTCCCCCTATCTGAAACCTGGTTCAAGCCACAAATCTCAAATAGTGAAATACTCCCACCAGGTTATAATATCTTCTGATCTGATAGACCTGTAGAAAAAGGTGATGGGGTGGCCATCCTCTAACTCAAACAACCTTAACCTCTCAACATACTCTTCCCCAATTCCTGACTTCATCCCAGCTGAAATCATCATCCTTAACTGCCATCTGAATCCCCACAAAAAACTTGCAATTGCCTCTACCTACCTTCCTCCTGGTAACAATCTTTCCCTTTCTTGAAAAGATCCTATTCTGGTTCTCCCACAACATACCATATGAGACACTTATCCTTGATGATGTCAACATTGATTGGTTCAAACTCACAACTGACTCACCCCAACTCAGCATCCACCTACACGGGTTCCACCAACTTATAACATCTCCCACTCACTTCCATAAAAATTTCACTTCCAGCTCCATCATAGACTAGATCCTTACCACTTCCCCCCACCTTACCCGACTCCCTCAGTGCTCATCTCCCTACCACCATCTTAAGACACTACTCCCATATTCCTAAACCCCACCTTATCAAAGACTGTCGAAAACTATCGACTTTCAATTCATCCCAATTTAACTCCATTCTCCACAACATAGATTGGTCCATCCTAAAACACCTCCCCCTAAACGATGCTGTAAGCACTTTCAATAGCATCTTAATGAATACTCTAAACTCCTTAGCTCCCTCTAGGAAGATCAGAGTAAAATCAAATCATGCTCCCTGGCTCTCCAAAGAGACTAAGTCCCTTATGAAACAAAAAGATCATGCTTGGAAAACCTGGACTAAAACTAAACAATCACCTTTTCTTCAAAAATACAGGCAACTGAGGAACCTTGCAAAAAAACATACAAATAATGACAAAAAGTTATACTATAGCTCTGCTCAGCTTAACAACAAATCCAAGCCTCGAAAATTTTGGTCAACACTTAACAACATCCTCTATCCTGGAAAGTCCTCTAATCCCTCCCCATACCCTAACTCTTCCAGTCAGGAAACAGCTACCCTCCTGAATAAACACTTTATCTCTTCCATCCAAAATCTGGTAACCTCTAAGCCAAACTCTACTTCGACACCCACCCCTCCAAGTCCCACTAACACAACTTTGTTTTCTTTTGAGCCAGTTCCCATTACTTACATCAAATCTCTACTACTCAAGCTAAAACCTTGCTCTCCTTCCACTGACAATCTATCTCCTACATTCCTCAAAGTTGCTGATGACTCAATTGCCTATCCTATATCTATACTAATTAATCGATCTATTCTGGAATCAACTGTCCCCACCCTTTGGAAATCTTTCTTCACTATCCCTCTTCATAAAGGTGGAAACTCGACTGACCCCTCAAACTACCAACCCATTGCCATTCTGCCCCCCCTCTCCAAGATATTAGAAAAATGTATTCACTCACAGCTTCTCAATCACCTCCTCACACACCACTTACTTTATCCAACATGGATTTCGTCCTCACCACAGCACCACCACTGCCCTCCTCTCCTACACTCATATCATTGCAGAGGCCCTAGACAACAATAAACTAAATTTCCTGTCTCTTCCTAGATCTCTCCAAAGCCTTCAATACTGTCTCTCATCTTCTACTACTATCCAAACTCGCAAATCTCCACCTATCCCCCTCCGCACTTGCCTGGTTTAATAGTTACCTATCTGGCAGGGAACAATCTGTCAAATGGCTCTCACCCTCCTCACCTTTCCTTCCCATCTCCACTGGTGTTCCCCAAGGCTCCATCTTGGGACCCCTTTTGTTTAACATCTTCACCAATGATCTTTACACCTCATGCAAAGAATCCTCCCTTATTCAGTATGCCGAAGACTCCACACTTATATCCATATCAAATAACATTCCTGAACTACTGATCCAACAGGCCCTACTATCCACTGAACAATGGCTCTCTCACAACCTATTGATCCTAAATCCCAAAAAGACCAAACTCCTACTTTTCCTTCCCCTTTCTCTTTCTCATCACAAAACCTAATTTTTTATTACATCTTCTAACAATGCAACTATCCAACCTGACACCCACACAAAACTCCTAGGGGTATTTATCGATGATGAACTAAAGTTCAACTTACACATACTCCAATGTATAAAAAAAAAAAAAAAAAAAACAGAAACTAGGTCTGCTATATCGGAACAAAAAATTCCTAACCCCCAAATCTAGACTTACCCTGGGCCAGGCACTCCTCCTCCCCTCCCTCATATATCAGGCCTCCACTCTAAAACACCAACAGACTTACCATAAAATAGTCAGATTCATTACTAACTCCCCATACAACTCACACCACTGCATTTCTTTAAACTCTCTTCAATGGCTTGAACTTCCCCAATTTCTGATATCTTATCAATTTCATATGCTACACTCTATTCTTTATAAACCCTCCTTCTGTCCATCTCCATCTTCCTTAGTCTCCATCTACATCCCATCCCGGACCCTCCGTACTTCTAACCAACAATTAATTGATATCTACCACCCAAAAAGGTCAGTAGGCAAACTACTCTACAAACACTCCCTTGCCCATGCTTGGAACAAACTTCCCCTTGACTTACGTTCAATCTCCCACACCTCACACTTTAAAAATGAATGAAAAGCTTATTTTCTCAATTCCAGAACCCACCCTTGCCATGACAATACCTAGTCTTCCTTCCCTTTATGTACCCTCAAAAGAACCATACTTAGTACCTCATTACACCTCACTCTCCAGTGTGTCTAATATGCATTTGCATAATTGTATACAAACAAAAACATTTTATTGTTGACCTACTGAACTATATCAACGTAAAATTGTTACTTAACTTCTTTTTAATGAAACTTTAACTTTATGCATGTAACCCACCATACGTGAATCTTTTTGCTATAACTGCTATTATATCAATATTGTTTAAACTTGTACTTGTTTAAAATGTACTACTGGAGCTTTTCTCCTCGGGTCTCCACTGAAAATGGGCCACAAGCCCAGTTGGACAAACCCGGTTAACAAATGTCAATAAATAAATAAAATAAATAAAGAAGAGGAAGATACAAAATGGAAAAGGGAAGGTGAGAATGGGAGTGGGGATGGGAAGGAAGGGTATATATTTTTCAGAGAAAGGCACCCAATTCTTTTTTTTCTTTAATTCTTCAAGGAAAGGTGAGGAAGAATTTCTGGGAAAACAAAGGATGGTAGGATGATAAGGTTTACAAGCAGGTGCAAATGAACAAACATAAAACAGACAAAAAGACTGGCGGGGATTTTCCAACATATGTGTGTGGGGTTTGGCAATGGAGTTATAGGCACACAGACAAAGAGGACAATGGTGATGGAGAGCAGAAGCATAACAGGATGGATTGAAGAAAGATGCTGTCCCAGGTATAGGATGTCAGGGAGGCACAATCTTCATTACTCTCATTCAGTTTCTGAATGCTGATAATGAATTTGCTGAAGCACTTTAGCACTCTTTGTATAGTTTAGTGCATAACTGGCATTCAGAAATGAATCTCAATAATGCATTTTCAGTCAGGGCTGATGCACTCAGCACTCCTTGTTTCCTGTTAGCTGTTGTAAGTCACGTGTTACAGTTGTAACAAGCAGAGAAGATACTTTTTTTGTCCTTAACTTAAAGCAGAGATGGAGGGGGGACCAGACTGTGGAATGGCCCAGGGTGCCAGAAGAGCTAGCTACAACTCTGATGGGCAGGACTGTACGACAAACAGAGGAGGTGACAACATGCAAGTATTGCCTGTGCAATACCCAGGAGTGGTCAGTCAGCACCTTTGACCACCATCCCCAATAGGCCCTAATTGAGATAGTGAAGGTAGAGATAAGCAGCAGTGCAATTCTGTAAATCACATGGAGACCTTCTCCAGACCGCTGATATAGGCTTCCAGATGCTGGTCATTCAATTACCCATTATCTTACCCAACTCCCCGTTGATGACAAACTGTGCACACCTGGTAGTGCCACCACTGGTAACAATTGTATTCCTCTCCAGTGAGTGACCACCAAATGTTAAAGGGGAGACCTTCTGCCTGCCCCTCATTACACCAAATGGAGAGACAGGCCTGGAGCTAAGTGGAGTGAAAGCAGGGAAGGCTGGTGACCTAGGTTGTGCCATCGGCACAGCCATAGTTGATACTGTACAAAATGGCAACATAAATGGAAAAAAAAATGAAACAAAAGATAAAAACAAATGACAAAGGGGGAGAAAATTTGTCTTTAGAAATAGCAGATATCACAAATAAAATCATAACAGAAATGTATACTAGGCATTCAGGACATTTTTTAAAATAGCATATTGCAAGCTACTGACTACATGCATTATAACCCTATGATAGAATGTGCTGGAAGTTCAACAGTGACACAAGTAGCAATACCTGTGGTGTGTACTGAAGTGTGCTGCAGGAAATGTGGGAAGATATGAAGTACTGTGCCTACAAAGGCATGACCTTATTTCGGATACTACATCTATGACCGCCTATAAGCAACCGCTCATTTAATGTTATCCAATAATGCTCTTGAAAATTATACACGAGTACAAAGCTGTATATGTATTGTGATACCATTAACAGCAGTAACATAGCAGCGATATACATGTGAAATTTCACCTAACACAGCCTCACTACAAACAAACAATTGTTGGTTAATGACCTAACACTGAGATGCGCCATAAACCCACTAGCCACAAAAAATTAAAATGCCCATATAATACAGAGAACATTTCCAAATTCCATCCCAGCTAACCCCCTTATTCTTCTCTGTCCTTATCACCACACATTCATCTCACTTACTAACTAAAGAAAAGATATAACTAAATGGATCTATTTTTGATAGCTGAATGCCAAAACAGTAAATCTCTTGACCGAGATGGCATTATTGAATGACAAAACACCACCTCCCAAAAACAACAAAAACATTTTTTTGCTGGACAGCATCCCCACATCTCCTGCTACTTATATATTCTAACTCCAAGAGCACACCACAGTGGCGAAGGAGCCAATTTCCGGATTCCCACTATACCAAAATCTCAAATAGCAGAACTGTCATGCACTTCCTTCTCTTGGTGTTTCGGCATTTGATAATGTCACCTTGATCTTGTCAGATTCATTACTGTAGGCATTCAGCTATGTGAAATAGACCCAACTAAATACCTGTGTTATGCACTGTGTGGAGCTACACTTGTCAGGCCATTCATCTAGCAATCAGACCACGATGCAGACAGTTCCAGCTCACAATGGAAATAGATATTGCCACATAACTCTTGTGTTCAGCTTGTGGGTTTGTGAAGGACATTACTACCAGTAAGATGCTTTGTATTTCCCTCATAATACACAAAGACTCAGGAAAGTGTGATACCTAGCATGTCTTATGACAAATGTCAATGCACAGGTTACTTACTATGCTCATGAAATGCATATCTATGTAATATATGCAGAATTAAGTGTAGTTGCAGTATGCAACAGGCAATCCCAAAGCTAAGCAGTAACATCTCCACAGAAACACACTCTGACAGTACACAGAAATTGTCACTCACTGACTGCACTTGAAATCATTGTAAAATCCAAATCCCATCGAGCTACGCGCTCGAGAGACTTGAACCTCAGCACTGAAATAAATAGGACATGCTGGAGGGACAGATTCATAACCCAGAGGCTCCCTTCACTCTGGAATAAAATCCCAGTCCAGGTTAGGCAGAGTCCCTCATTGACTCTCTTCAAGAGGAATCTTGATGAGTGGATGGGAGATCGTAGGTTTACCCCGGGTATCACTTCTGTGTCACTGTTAGACAGAGGCACAGTATACTAACCTCGAAAAAGGGCATAGCAAAATAAATTTAAAATGGGTGGCGAAAGCCAAACACATTCTGGCTAGGCTTATAAATGCCCTAGGGCAGATAGCCTAGTATGAACCTATGAACCTATAAGAACCAGTTCTACACTCTCCTTTATCTGGACATCCTCTCTATTCACATATGATAAAGAGGGCTGTTTTCCATAATGACCTTGGGAGCTACAAACTCTGTCACAATTTGCTGTGAGGGAAAGGTTAATTTGTTTTTGCTTTCCTGTATTTTGTATTGCTTTATTGCCTTCTATTTTGTATATTGTGATTTATTTTCTTTACACTGTTTTTACTTTTATTCTGCTTTTAACTGCATATTTAAACTAAGGAAGAGCCATATGAGCCATACAAAAACTAAGTTTTTTCAAAACCCTGCAGCTGTTGTGTTGTTAAACTCAACTGTCTTTCTAGCTGCCTGCTTCATATGTTAATTTTCCCTCTCCTCTTTTATTGGCTATTGTGAGTAAGCAGAAAATTATTATTTTGTGAAATAATTCCTCTTCAACTATTTCAATTTATTGGCCACCCCTCTGTATTCCACAGAACCAGAATACAAAATGCCTACCCCCTTCCAAATCTATCTTGCTCTATTAAAATTAGTGGCTCTCAACTTAGACAGCTAAAGCTTAAGTTACCCCCCCCCTTCACATCTAATTGCTTAGTGCACACTGCAGTGCCTAGGATATTAACCCATTTTTTCAATCTTACCTTTAAAATCTACAACATTTACTCCAAGACCACCAGTTATTGGTGAGCCCAGTCTGCCTTTCAGTATTCATCTGGGGATTAGTACTTCTGTTTTGCTCTTGGTGAGAGAAGGAGTACAGGGACATTAGTTCCTGGGAACTGCTGATCACCAGAAAGCTTAATAACTGCTTATGTGCCAGCTTGGACTTTGTGCTTATATTTTGCTAGGGATGTGAGAAGGAGTAGAGTGCATTAATTCCTGACTGTTTCTGGTTGGGAAGTATGTGTTTGCGCTTGACCTTCCCGATTGGTCTGGTTGCTATTCAAGGCATCTAAAAGGAAAAGCCTACAACAAGCCTACAGACCCTTATTTCACCTGGGACAAGACTGTGGTTGTGGCCGGCTTCTCATCTTTTGATTGGTGGCACTGTTTTGCTTCTGGTGAGAGAAGAAGCAAAGGACCATTGTATCCTAGAAGAGTGAAGCTGTGATGAGGACAACACTGGTAGTAGTCAGGCAGTGGCCATTCAGGTGACTCCCCACTTTTCTTCATTTTTTGCCAAGCTAATTATTTATTTTCGGTAAGTACTGCTTGATTTGCTTCTAATCTCATAACACCTCCTAAATACTTAATCCATAAATCATCAGACTCTACTTATTAGTTTCCCCTCAGGTATTTTGGCAGTGCCCTGTATAGGCACAGACCCCTTGAGTTGACACTTTTCCCGTAAAAGCACAACTGAAATTTCATCAATACCTAGTTGCATACTGGACAACCAGATTGTAGTGGTAAACACTGCCCCTAGAGTTGCAAACCAGATATTCCTGACATGACTTCGCAGCTAAAAGTGTCTTCTGTGTGGAGACATGCGTGAAATATGGGCGTACCTTCGTTGAAGGTTGTACGTCAGGGCTGGCAACTCGGTACGTAAAAATCTGCTGCCAATCATTAGCGGACCGGAGTTCCACTGTGGTGACCCCTAACCGGGAAAAGCCGAAAGATACAACAACAAGGCCCAGTACCATGTACAATATGTCAATATATAGCAAACACATTTTACCAAATAAATGGTAAAACATTTCCAACCAAAGGAAATTACACTTGCAAAAGTGTTGGTTTAATTTATGCTATCAAATGTGGATGCAATAGTTTTTACATCAGTGAAACCAAAGGAAGTTTAGGGGAAAGAATAAAAGAACACGTAAGAGACATAAGAAATAATAAAATAAGAAGTCCAGTAGCAGTGCACTTTAATAAGAAACATGGTGGAGATTTTAGTAATTTACAAGTTTCTGTCTTGGAACAAATTAATTATAGTTTCCTAAGTGTAGAAAGAATAAGAAATTATGTACCTACCATAACGTTCCATGTTAGTTGTCTTCTTCTCACCTTCTTTCTTGCTGGTTGGGTTCGGAGCCGATCCTTGGCTCTGACTCGGCCATCTTCTAAAGCTCGAGAGCTATTTACTGGCTCGAGGCCTCCCCATATCCCACAATACCTGGTGCTAGATCCCCAGATCTCGTTTGGTAGACCTAACTACAGACAAATATAAGGACAGCTGTCCTAACAGCATATGTTTAGCTACAGAGCTAAAAGGTTGAGGGAACGAACCAGATAAGACCCAGCCAGCTAAAAAGGAACTCAGAGGGCAACTCTTCTTGGTCTATTAGGATAGGGGGACGGAGGGTGGGACGCAAGAAAGAAGGAGAGAAGAAGACAACTAACATGGAACGTTATGGTAGGTACATAACTTCTTAATGTTAAGTTGTCTATCTCGCCTTCATTCTTGCTGGTTGGGACAGCGTCCCTAGCACCTCAGTCCTGGGTGGCTCATTGGAACAGACTCTCCAGCACAGTGGAACCAAAATCAGCTCTGCTCCTAGAGGCCACATCCAGCTTATAATGAGAAATAAATGTATGGGGAGTGGCCCATGTAGCTGCCGCACAAATGGCTTCCATTGGTAATCTAGCCTGAAAAGCTACAGAAGTAGCTAAAGCCCTAGTAGAGTGGCCTTTTGGTTTAGCAGGGAGCTGTTTGTTCCTCAATTGATAAATCAAAGTAATAATACAAGTCAACCACCTAGATAGAGTTACTTTAGACACTGGTAGACCTTGTTTACCTTCAGCATAGGACAGGAAGAGCTGATCTGATTTTCTAATTTGTTTAGTCCTATGCAAGTAGAAATGTAGTTGTCTATGAACATCCAACTGATGTAATTTATGTTCAGCTTTGTTGGAATAATTTGGAAAGAAGACCGGAAGATCAATGGACTGATTCAGATTACTTTCAGAAGGTACCTTAGGAAGGAAGGAGGAATTAGTCCTGAGCGAAACTCTGTCATTATGGAAAACTAAATACGGAGGGCGAACACAAAGGGCCTGGAGTTTGGAAACTCTTCTGGCTGAGGTAATTGCCACAAGAAAGAGGGTTTTCCAAGAAAGAAACTTTAAGGAACATGAAGCTGCGGGTTCAAAGGGGGGCAACATTAGGGAAGCTAAGATCAAATTAAGATCCCAGGGAGGGGGGGATCTCTTACTGGGGGCCTGAGCAAAGTAGTCCCTTTGAGAAAAGCTTTGCAAAGCTTATGGGACATACTAGTTTCAGATAGGCCTGTATGAAAATTTGAAATTGCGGCTAACTGAACTCTAAAGGTGGCAGAAGAGGACCCAGCCTGAAAGAGTTCCGCTAAGAAATCTAAAACGTGGTGGACCGGGACTGAAAAGGGATCTATGTTTTTAGACTCTGCCCAGCAAGAGAAACATTTCCACTTACTAGCATAAGTTTTTCTGGTGGTAAATTTGTGCGAAGATAAGATGATATCATGCACCGATTGGGAAATGTCCGGAAGCCTAGCTAAGGTTGGAAGTGGAGCAACCAAGCAGTGAGGTTGAGAGACTGCAGGGATTGGGGCAGCCCACCCAACTGATGGATCAGGAGGTCTGGTACTGGGTCCAGGGTCCAGGGCTGCTCCGGGAGGTGATGATGCAGGAACGGAAACCAAATTTTTCGAGGCCAGTAGGGGCAATGAAGATCATCTTGCATCCCAGCGCGGTAGCTTTCTGAATTAGTTTGGGAATCAGGGGAAATGGAGGGAATGCATAAAGAAGTCCCTGAGGCCAATCATGGATTAGACCATCACTGGGAGGGTATCCGGGATGAGGGAGGAGAGAAAAGAAACTGTCGCACTTGCTGTTGAAGGGGGTGGCGAAAAGGTTGCAGCAAGGCTGACCCCATTTGAGGAAGATTTGGTCCGCCACTGTCTGATTGAGAGACCACTCATGAGGCATGAGAATTGCTCTTGCTCAGCCTGTCCGCTATAATGTTGGACTTCTCGGGGATGTGCGCTGCTATCAGAAACCGCTGGGAAGAGATCGCCCATTGCCAGAGTCTGAGTGCTTCTTGACATAGGGGGTAGGACTTGGTTCCGCCCTGCTGCTTGTTGATGTACCACACTACTGACATATTGTCTGTCTGAATTGCAATGGTCCCGGTGGGAAGAGAGTTCTGAAGAGTTTGCAACACTAAAAGCACAGCTCTCATCTCCAAGACATTGATATGCAGATGGTACCCATGGGGTTGCCAGGTGCCTTGGACTGTTCTGCCCTGAAAGTCCCCCCCCACCCGATCAGGAAGGCATCCGTGGTCACCGTGGCTACTGGAGGAGGAAGAACAAATGGTCTGCCCTGGGGTACTGACGGGGAAACCATCCACCAAGCAAGCTGGTCCTTGCATGTCTGTGTAATCCTAATCATGTGAGACATTGGAAGTTGTAGAAATGACCACTGGGTGAAAAGCAACCACTGAAGAATCCTCATATGAAAACGAGCCAGGGGGACTAGTATGATCACTGCTGCCATGAGGCCCAATGTCTTTAGGACGAATCTGGCCTGAATTTTTTTGCATCTTAATAACACCTGTACATGTCGGCGAATATCTAGTACTCTGTGTAACGGCAGTCTCGCTGACATGTCTTTTGTACTTAACCTTGCACCTATAAAAGGTTATAGACTGACAAGGCGACAATGCAGACTTTTCGAAATTTATTGTGATACCTAGCTTGAAGCAAGTTTGGATGGTGAAGTTCCTGGCTCGTAGCAGCTGATGTCTGGTGGTAGCAGTAAGGAGCCAGTCGTCTAGATAGGGAAACACCTGGAATCCTTGCCGTCTCAGGTGAGAGGTAACTACTGCCATACATTTGGTGAACACCTTGGGGGCTGTGGTGAGACCAAAAGGCAGAGCTCGGAACTGATAAGGACTGGCTCCCAGCCGGAAGCGGAGGAATCTTCTGGAGCGCCTGTCCATTTTGATGTGGTAGTACGCATCTTGAAGATCTATGGAGCACATCCAATTGTCCTGACCCAAAAAGGGTAGAATGGACTGAAGCGTGACCATCCGGAACTTCGTTCTTTGCACAGACCTGTTTAGTCTGCTGAGATCCAAAATGGGTCTCCAGTCCCCTGTCTTTTTTGGTACCAAAAAGAACCTTGAGTAAATTCCGGATCCTTGCTGGTCTGCTGGGACTCGTTGGATGGCTCTTTTTTGTAGCAGTTTTGAGATCTCTTGGACTGCTTGTTCCCTTAGACTGGGTGGAACATCTGAAAGGGATTTGTTTGACCTTAAGAGGGTATGAACGAAGGGAATTCTGTAACCTCCGGATATGATAGACTGCACCCATCTGTCTTGAGTTATGTCTTGCCAGGCTTTTGGGTACAGCGGTAATCTTCCCCTGACTGCCTCTGAAGGCGGGCAGTCGGGCAGCCCCTCAGGGATGCTGGAAGGGCTTGTCAGAGAAGGAATCTCTGCTGCCCTGATTTTGCGGACCCCCCCTCTGCCTCGACGGCGGCATCTATTGTTGTTCCCTCCTCTGCCCCTGGAGGGAAATTCACCACGTGTGTCAGGCACGGCTCCCTGGGGTTTCCGGAACCACATTTTGCCACTTTTCTGACCTCTGGGGTATGATCTAGAAGGAGTGGAAAAATGGACTACCACAGCAGAGAGAGTCTTGCCTTCCTGCTCACACCTGGTAAGGGTATCCTTCACCTGTGGTCCAAAAAGAGCAGAACCATCAAAAGGGGTATTGGTGAAAGACACCTTAAAAGGGTCCACAAAGTTACATAACCGCATCCAGGCGTGCCTTCTCAAGGCCACACCTGCGCCTGCGTCTCTACTCGCCCCATCGGCTGCATAAGAAATGAGCCACATGGAGGAGTTGACTATCGAATTAAAAGTCGCCAGCTGGGAGGTAATCTTATCCTGGGCTCCCGCAGCTGATGGATCTTGAAGGGTATCTCCTATCTCCTTAAGGAGATTCCTTTGAAGGCATGTAAAATTGCACAAATAGTTCAGCGACTGCATGGAAGTGGTCACTGAGGAAAACATCCGCTTCCCGTATCTGTCCATCTTCCTAGACTCCTTATTAGGGGGATGGACAGAGGAAGAAGTCTCAGCTAACTCCTTTTTTGTGGCCGCTGCTACCACCATAGCATCATCAGGGACACCCTTTGTCAAAAATTGTTTGTCTTGTGGTGCTGTGATGAATTTCGTGGGCCTTCGGGGAGTTGGTTCCACTGTGTCTGGGGCTGACCACACCTTTTGAGCCACCACTGCCATCAGTGGATCGAAAGGCGGAGACACCCAGGAGGTGGAGGGGCGAGAACCAAACGCGTCCAGATATACCGACTCATCCTCAGAAGGGTTAATGGTAGTCCAGTTCCCCCTCTGCCTAAGCATCTCAAGGATGTCTGAGAAGGAGACATCTTCAGAGGGGGACCTCGAGGACCCTTCCAAATCCTCTAAGTCGGTATCCGAAGTGATAGACTCAGGGGAGTCAACATGCTTCCTCTTACATTTCCTCTTTCGAGGGGGCTCTTCTGAATGATCAGGGGAGGCCTCGGAAGAGGAGGACACGCCCACTGGGGTGATCTGGAGCATTTGTTCTCCTCGCTTGGGGTCTGGAGAAGGGGCAGAGACAGACACAGGCACTATGGGGGGAGAAGCAAAGAGGCTGATTGTGGGGCTGACTATGGGGCCAGCACACTCCTCATGACCTCGAAGGCACCCCTTCCTGGCAGAGAAGAAGGCTCAGGCTCCAAAGAGACCGGAACCCTCCCCGGCACCGAGAGTGATGGCTCCGAGGCCGATGTAGGAGCCGAGCTCACCTGCGCCAAAGCTCCGAGAGGGAGAACGGGGTCAGACAAGGGTCTGATGCCACTCTCCCCCTCGGAACCAACGAGGGAGTCTCGGCGCCCAGATCCCTCCAAGGACGGCGCCATGGAAGTGATCGGAGCCGACGGAACCGAAAGAGTAGGTATCGGCGCCGACGGTTCCATGATCCGAATCCCAACCTGCTCCGGCTCCGAACTCAAGGGGTGAGTCAAAGGAGGAACTACTGTAGAGACTGGCAGAGCCGAACCCTGATGAGGGGGGCTGAACAGCATTTTAGCCAGGGCCTGCGATTTCAGAAGTCTGCTCACCACTCTCTCTAAGTCATGGTCAGACAGTCTCGACGACCGAGAAGAGTGACTTCACTCCGACTGTAACAGAGGCGAGCCCAGAGCCGAGCGAATCGACTCTAGGGATGGGGACCTAGAACGCTTTCGGCTCCCTGAAAGTTCCGACACCAGGATCGGAGCCGACTGAGAGGCAGGTACTTCGGTTCCGGCCAGAACCGAAGTCGAAGCAGATGCCACACCTGACGACAGCTCTGAGCTGGGAGCCGATGGCTTCAATGGCTTGGAGGGTTTCCCTGGCTGAGACTTAACAGGTGACCCTTCAGGTTTTAGTAATCCTCGAAGGATTAACTTATTCCTACGCTCCTGCAGGACTCTTGGACTAAAGGCGTGACACACCGAACAAGGGTCCTGCAGGTGTAGGGCGCCCAAGCAGTAGACACAAGAAGTGTGACCATTTGTCAGAGACATCTTCTGACAGCATGAGTCACACTTCTTGAATCCTGATACCTAAGTATCTTTGGACATCCTGTAAAAAGTTACATTTCCTCTTTCGAGGGGGCTCCTCTGAATGATCAGGGGAGGCCTCGGAAGAGGAGGACATGCCCACTGGGGCGATCTGGAGTGTTTGTTCTCCTCGCTTGGGGTCTGGAGGAGGGGCAGAGGCAGATACAGGCACCATGGGGGGGAGGAGCAAAGAGGCTGATTGTGGGGCTGACTAAGGGGCCAGCACACTCCTCATGACCTCGAAGGCACCCCTTCCTGGCAGAGAAGAAGGCTCAGGCTCCGAAGAGACCGGAACCCTCCCCGGCACCGAGAGGGATGGCTCCGAGGCCGATGTAGGAGCCAAGCTCACCTGCGCCGAAGCTCCGAGAGGGAGAACGGGGTCAGACAAGGGTCTGATGCCACTCGCCCCCTCGGAACCAATGAGGGAGTCTCGGCGCCCAGATCCCTCCAAGGACGGCACCATGGAAGTGATCGGAGCCGACGGAACCGAAAGAGTAGGTATCGGCGCCAATGGTTCCATGATCCGAATCCCAACCTGCTCCGGCTCCGAACTCAAGGGGTGAGTCGAAGGAGGAACTATTGTAGAGACTGGCAGAGCCGAACCCTGATGAGGGGGGCTGAACAGCATTTTAGCCAGGGCCTGCGATTTCAGAAGTCTGCTCACCACTCTCTCGAAGTCATGGTCAGACAGTCTCGACGACTGAGAAGAGTGAGATCGGTGACTTCACTCCAATTGTAACAGAGGTGAGCCCGGAGCCAAGCGAATCGACTCTAGGGATGGGGACCTAGAACGCTTTCAGCTCCTTGAAAGTTCCGACACCAGGATCGGAGCCGACTGAGAGGCAGGTGCTTCGGTTCCGGCCAGAACCGAAGTCGAAGCAGATGCCACACCTGACAACGGCTCCAAGCTGGGAGCCGACGGCTTCAATGACTTGGAGGGTTTCCCTGGCTGAGTCTTAACAGGTGACCCTTCAGGTTTTAGTAATCCTCGAAGGATTAACTTATTCCTACGCTCCTGCAGGACTCTTGGACTAAAGGCGTGACACACCGAACAAGAGTCCTGCAGGTGTAGGGTGCCCAAGCAGTAGACACAAGAAGTCTGACCATCTGTCAGAGACATCTTCTGACAGCATGAGTCACACTTCTTGAATCTTGATACCTAAGTATCTTTGGACATCCTGTAAAAAGAAATATCACAGGAAAAAAAGGCTAACAGTACAACAGTTTACTAGAAAAAGTAAAGTACTACAACTATTTCTATCTGAAAGCACTACAAAAGGTATTTTAGAGAACAAGGGTTAGCCTCTAACTAAAACGGCCACCTTGAAGAGAGAAAGAGAGGGGGAAGGAGGGGAAAACTTTCTAACAGAAAAAACAAGTTTTCTAAGGGGATGGGATAGATCTAAAACTACACAGAGACAATAAGTACTAAAACTACTGTAATAAAAACTAAACACTATTTATATGAAAAATGTTTATATACAAAACCTATCAAAAGACAAAAATACGACCTGAGCCAGCAAAAGCAACCTCGTAGCAGAAGCGGCAAATGAGATCTGGGGATCTAGCGCCAGGTATTGTGGGATATGGGGAGGCCTCGAGCCAGTAAATAGCTCTCGAGCTTTAGAAGATGGCCGAGTCAGAGCCGAGGATCGGCTCCGAACCCAACCAGCAAGAATGAAGGCGAGATAGACAACTTAACATTAAAATATTTACTTAGGAAAAAAGAATCAATTCTATTATTAAAATACAATACATTACAACCGAGATGGTTGAATAAAGAATGTCATTGGAGAAGTTTTATTTAAAATTGTCACTTTAAAAAATGTAAGATTTTATTTAATTGATTGAATTTTTTAACAAAAGGTGTGTAATTAATAGGTTAATTAGTGTTTGTGTTTTATATAAAAGGATGTGTTTTTCAAATGGAAATTATTCTCACTAACTGCGGTGGTGGTGCTGCGGTAGCATTGTCGCCTCACAGTAAGACGTTGTCCTGTTCAATTCTCAGCTAAAGAGTCTTCTGTGTGGAGACATGTGTGAATGGGCGTACCTTCGTTGAAGGTTGTACGTCAGGGCTGGCAACTCAGTACGTAAAAATCTACTGCCAATCATTAGCGGACCGGAGTTCCGCTGTGGCGACCCCTAACCAGGAAAAGCTGAAAGATACAACAACAACTTTGTATTCTCACTCCAACTGTTAAATCAATAAAAAGGGTCTGTTGCCATGGATATAAACTTTCACACTAACTCTGTTACCAGCTTGGTGGATATGGGCATCCTGAGGCAATGTACAAAATTGCTTCATGTTTGCTGATAACCAGTTCATTCTCAAGCAAACTGATATGGTATGTGAGAGATGTAGCTATACAATGTCACTGGAGGTAAAGCTCTTACATAAAAGCACTCCTAATGTCAATAAGGTTGTCAGAAGTACACCTGCTGCAACCATCACACACAGCATGAAGCAGACACAGAGACCTACATATGATGAGGTATTTAAATGTAACATTCCTAAACCTAAACCCCAAAGACCTCCTAGATGAAGTACACATAACAAACACCCTCAGCAACCCCAAATGCACTCTAAAAACAACACCCACATCAACACACACAGCCACCTTTGCTGGAGCCTCTACATCTAAACCTATAAGGCAAGCCACCAGACAATCCAACATTCTGGTCTCTGGAGACTCCATCATGAGACAGACTGATATCCCTCTCACCAGGCTGAGTAAGGAGATAGTCACAGTCAGTTGATTTTCAGGGGCCAGGATCCACCATATTATGGACACACTCAGGTTATTGGACCAGTACCAGTATGATCAGTCATAGTCCATGTGGGTATAAATGAACCTGAGGCATACCACCCTAGACTATATGAAGAGAGACATCATGGCATGCTCAGAATATGTACCCCAGGCTGGTATGAGCCTAGCATTGAGCAGTATTTTACCTTCTCCAAGGATGATGCCACAATACGAACAAAGGATGACTGACTTTAATAACTGACGTAATGTCTGGTGTCATTTTAAGGGGGTATAATATTTGTCAGCATGGAAGGATATGGTCAACAGACCAAGCTGCTTTTCTAGGGATGATCTGAATATCTCCTATCTAGGCTTTAGTTTCAAATATTAACCAAAACATTGTCCTCCCTCATAGTGCCTTTTTAGACAATGCCAAACTTAAACTACTTCTGATATAGCAAATCAAAACCAAGAAAATCCAAAGGTGTTACTGCTCAGTGCTAGGAGTCTAAACAAAAAACTGCACCCCCTAGAAGCTCTCTTCACCCTAGAGAAATGTTGACACCTGTGTGGTCACCAAGACATGGTTTAAAGCCAAGGAGATCATGCTGACAGTGCAAGGTTATAATGCCTTCCACACATTTAGATCAGCTACTACACAGGCAGGGACTAAAGGTGGATGTGTCTCCATTTACATCAAAAATACCCAAGGCTGGTCAAACAGGACAATGCACGTGAGCTACTCCATGTTCAAATCACCACAGGCAAAATCCAATACCACTTCCTTGCAAGCTATAAGTCCCCCAATATGACCCAGGAAACCCATACCATGTATTTAAACTTAGTGAAAACCCTCCCTATCCAACCCAATACCATGGGTGATTTAAATTGCCCCACTATTAACTGGGAATCATATAGGACATCAAATGTATAGGCACAGAGATTTCTTGATTTTGTAAACACAAACTCCCTGGACTAGATTGTCAATACACCAACCAGAGGTGCAACAATCTGGTCCTCACTAATACGAGAGAGTGCAGCACACCCCCTAGTGTAATGTCTTCTCTGGTAAGGTCAGACCACAAAATCGTCTCCTTTTAAGTAAAAATATAACCTGGAACCCCAGCTAACCCTGGAATATTCATAAACTACTCTAAGGCTAACTTCCTACCATTAAGTGATAACCTGGCAAAATTTCAAGCCCCCATAAAAGCTGAGACCACTGCTGCCTATGCAGAAGAGATAAATGGCAATTATTACAGTACATCTGCTTTTTATTTGTATGCTTAAAATTGCTAATTTGGAAATGAACATCATGCTTTGTCGAGCATTTCAACATCTATGTGCAGTCTTCTTGCAGTCTTTCTTCATGTTTTATAGTTTTATTGTTTTGTTAATGAAGCTGGTTGTGCAGTAGTTTCACTTCTCCTAAGAATCTCCGTCGGCAAGGTTATTTTCTCTTCTTTTCCCTATAATTCACTCAGAATTTTGCCAGAAATTATTAGGCATGCTAGCCTTAATGCAGACTGTGATTATAAATCATAATGGGATATTTATTAGAGTTTAATGCAGACAGTAACTGTCTTTCCAATCGACATGCAGATCTACTACCGTGCGCCTCCTCATACTTCATATCATCACATCTGAGGTAAAAGGCAAACAATTGTTTTTGATTAAAAACAGAGTATCTGCCTTGTTTTCCTTGTTTTGGTGAACTTGGAGAAAAACAACATTTCTGAAGAACAGTGATCAAATAACAGAGAGGTTGTGTTTCAGCAGAAGAAATGACTCCCCTCTGAACCATATGACATCGTCCAGGTCACAGCTTTTAAATCACTGTGCTTGCATTATGCTTGTTATTGGGTGTATTTTAGAGAAAAGAATTTCCATTAAATACTTAATGCAATATGTCCTGAAGTCAGTGTTTGTGTGTGTATGTATAGTTTAAATAGTACGGATATATGTTTTGTTTTCAAGTATTTATATTTATCAGACTGTGTAGTAATACAAAGGTGTTTACATTTATCAGACCAAGTGTAGCAATATAAAGAACACAAGTCCTCCAGAAAATACATTTGATCGTACAATATAATTTTCTGTTTCATCCCTCATTATTTCCTAAACTGTAAATGTTAAGGTTAATTCACAGAGACTGCCAAAATGTTACATATTCTTGCCTTCATAAAGCAGAAGCATTGTTTCCTAAAGTAACTCTTTGCAAACAATGATGTCACTTGTCATGAGACCAGAATCATTGTACTATACAAACATATAATACCAGTTAAGCCTTTGTTAAGGAAGTATACATCTGGATAGGCACATTAACATTTAAAGTGCTTTAGGTATATGATATTGGTTTAAATAAAATGCACTACACCATTATACATGCTCGATATGCCAGTTCTTTAATAAGAAAAATCTCTGTTTTTTGAAAGTATGTTTGAGAATGGGTCATGGGTAATATAACCCAAGTCTTATACAATGTGATGTCCTGTAAGCCACTGCCTGTTGATTTACAGAAACAAGAAATGCATCTTATAAAAGTCACAAAATGACTTGTTTAGTTAGTTGATGATGGAGCTCTGCTGAAATCTGGAATTTGAGTATAACAGGGTTTCCCCATGGTCTGCACAATTCTGAAATGACTTTACCAACAGGGCTCTCTCATTAAGTGGCATAAGTTCACTCAATATACTCTCCAGACTAGCATACTCCATGGTTTGTCTGATTCATGAATAAACTAAACATGCCTTGGTGTACATTTAACTGTTCCCCAGAAATCATCACTAGTTCTATGTGTGCTTATAAGAAACAGCCAAGCCATGATTACAGCCCCCACACTATCTCTGTTTACATCATTCTGTAATGGGCATGACCTCATTAGTGACTGACATTCTGGGCTCATAAAACTCAGTACCATTCCCTCCTGGTATTATCTGAAGGTTGTAAAACTACCAACAGCAACAACATTTAATGTTGGTCAAGTGTCGCAGAGCTAGAGAATTGTTCACCAGCACCCAACATTCAGAAAGGGATTTTAATCATCCAAGGTCAGACAAAAGGCAAAGGAGTATGCATCTAATAAGTAGCGGTCATTGGTGATGAAAATGTAGGTGGGGAGGTTGAATCTATGACAACAATATCCACCAGGAGTTGGACATCTGTGATCTTCCCCCTTAATTTGTCCAAATCTTTTGGGTTTCTAATACCGTGACAGGAATGGACCCCATTCCTAAGTTAAAGTATGATTAAAGTTCATGAAATTAGTATTGTTGCAGTCTTTGATGCTAGCCAGAAGTGCTCTTCGCAGTACCTGCAATGTGACCAGTAATGACTCCTTCTGCAATTCGTATGAAGTTACATGTATTGGTAACATATTTAAATATAACTGTAGATTCTTTTTTATAAGACCTGTTGTTCCTACTACTATTGGAATGGTGTGGGTATCTTTCTTCCACACTGCTCTCATTTCTGCCTGCAGATCCTGATATTTTATGACTGTGCATCTCTGTATGCAAGACAGTGTAGTCACTGGGTGTAGCGATTTCAATGATCAATGCTACTTTTGTCTTCTTTTCATGGACCACTATATCTGGTTTTCTAGCATCTATCTTTTGAACTCTTGGTAACGGGTGATCCCACGTAATGTAAACTTCATCATTTTCTATGATGCTTTGTGGCTCATTTCCAGGGTTTTTCAGCCACTTCAATACCATAATGTTTGCACAATCCCCAGTGCAATAATCTTGCCACATTATTTATGCCTTTCAGTATACAGTCCTTCGGCCATTAGTATGTCACAACCAGAAATGAGGTGTGCAACTGTTTCCAATTCGGTTTTACAAAACCTGCGTTTGTCTTGTTTCTCCCACATGTTCAGTGAACTATGTAAACCAACGTCTACGAAACCCACTATCTTGGGCCACCAATATTAAACTTTCATCTCTTGGTTTGAATTTGCCTCTCCTTAACCATTCCTGCGTTTGTTCCTGATCATGAGGTTCTTCCAGAAGTTTTCTATACTTGCAACTATATTTATGCATTTTCTACATTTCTTGCCTTTTCATCTGGTCCTTCACCTTATATTCTTTCTTTTGTTTTTTGGCAAATTCAGTTGTCGATTGATTTTTATTTACTTCTGTTTTGATTTTCATTCCTGCTTGACGCAGATATACTTCTGCTAGATTAAGCAGAGAAGTCATCTTAGATTTATTCTCATGATTCAAAACTTTCACTACATTTGGGTCTTGTCAGGAGTCCAACGATCGCAGATCTATACATGTAAAAAATTTCAAGGAGGCCCTACCCTCCTTCAGAACGGGGAATATATAATCTTGGTATGCACGGATTTTTGTAAATCATTTGGTGAGCATGAAGCATCCTTCTTGTTTTCCCATCTAATCTATCCAACACATTTTTGGGCCAGTAAATCATACCAAAACTGTAGGTTAGGACAGGAAGAGAAAATTGGTTTATACCTTGGATTTTGTTCCTAGATGCCGATGCTGTTTTCAGGATTAATTTAAGTCTTCTAAATTATTCCTTACTAAGTGTTATTCACATTTGTTCATGTTTTATTGTTGAACCTTCATCAGTTCCCAAGTATTTATACACTCCCTCTTGCTCAAGTTCTTTTATATCACATTTTTGTCCCAAACTGATGTTTTCCTGATGCTGCAGTTTTCCTGCTTTAAAGGTTGCTTTTGCACATTTATCAAAACCAAATGACATTCTATCATCTGAAAAAGTTTTGACAACTTGCAGTTGTGCTTTCAGTTCCTCATCTGATGAGCTATACAGTTTTAAATCATCGACAAAGAGAAAATGAGAAGTCTTTACACTTTGTTATTTTCTAGCAGCCAAATTGCAGCCATGGCCTAAACTAAGTAGACAGCTTAATGAGTTAAGGGCAAGGCAGAATATCATCTGTGACAGAGATTCACCCTGGAATATCCTCCTCTGAATTTTTATCCCTGGGATAATAATTTGTCCTTTATCATGGCTTAATTGCAAAGTGGTCTGCCACTATTTCATGGTCACTGTAATGTAGTTTATCAGTGTAGGGTATATCTTATACATTTTTAAACACTCCTTTGCCCATGAATGTGGGATATTATCAAATGCTTTTTTGTAGTCAAATCAGGTCATACTTAGAATTCTTCCCCTTTTTACAATTCTCCACTATGACTTTATTTAGCAAAAAATGATCCTTTGTTCCACATGACTTCCTTTTATTGCCGTTTTGTTCTACTGCCGAAATTGAGTTTTCTTCTAAAAGACTATAAACTCTATCTTCATCAATTCCTGTGTATAGTTTATACATCATCGGAAGGCAAGTTATTGGTCTATAATTTTTAGGGTAGTTTGCAGGTTCACTCTTAAGTAGGAGCATTGTTTTTCCTGTTATTAGCCAGATTGGTGTCTGTTCAGGGTGCGCTTATAAATAGTTCTTAATCATGGCTAAATCTTTATGCAAAGATGTTAATAATTTTAATCAAAAGTTAGATACTGCAGCTGGGCCTGGGGTTTTCCATTTAGAGGCTTTTCTTAACTTTTTTTCAATGTCTCTGGCTGTTACTTCATCCCATTTCACATCCTGTACCTTTAAACGTCGTATTCTTTTACTTCTTCTATCCATTTATCATCTTTGTTATGTTCCACAGGACCTTCATAGATACTTCTCCAAAATGTATCTATTTCTTCTTTTTTTGCAGTCTTTCAATTCATTTTATCTTGTTTCTCAATTCTCTATAAAACTTTTTTGGGTCATTGATAAATTGCTTATTTTGTACTTTTCCTTTATATTTATCTGCGTATCTTCTAAGTTTTTCCCCCTGTGCTGAGATTTTTTGTTTATTTGCGATAGTGCATGATAAATCCTGGTCTGTTCTAATACTGCTCATTGCTTTTATCACATCTATCTTTCTTAGTATTTTTGTTGATCTGTTCCCTCTTCTATATTCTTCTAACAGTGACACTTCTTGTCTTAATTGCTTTATAGTTTTCTTTATTCGATACTTCCATGATGGTATTCTATTTCTCCTCTTCCTTTCCCACACTTCCCTTTGTTCTTGTGGTAGAACTTTATCAGTTATTATAACATTAATCCCAAGTTTGTCTAATAAATGTCATCATAAGCGCTCCAATTCACAAATTTATAATGGTCTTGCTTAAACTCTGCGGTTGTTTTTTAGTAGGGCGCCTCACTAAACAACCAAACAGAAAACCATGCCTTTGTTGGGCATTTTTAACTAAATAAACAGCGGGATGCTATATATTAATTTAGCTGCATAGTAATATATCCTGTTTACTTCTGTTATATTGCATGGATCTCTATGGACAGTCCTAATTACTGTGTTCATTTGTTTTATCAAACTTCTGACTTTTTGGGCTTTATTGATGTTTCGCAGTCTATTTCTTTCATTGAGCTTAATATGTCTGGCTATGTCTAGTAAATCAAGCAACTCTTCTCTTAGCTCATTTTCTTCTACACCGAGGGCACATGTTTTTGTTTTCCATTTCCTGCAGGCATTCTGTAGAAAGTTCTATAGCATCTTCCTGTAGCACATTCTCTTCAATTTCATCCTGTGCCATCCATTGCTCTGTCATATGGGAACTCACTGGCCTATCACTCCTCAACAGACTGCGTCAGAGTTTCCAATTCCTTCCCTTGCTGTCTAGCTTCAAGTGAACATTTATACTGGTTTCCTATGGAAGGCTCCAAAATATCTTCATATGGCACCTGACCACTTGCTTCCTGTTCCACTGGTTTCTTGTTAATTTGGGTATCCATTGCTCTGTCCTGTTGTGGTACTTTCTGAATTAGACTTTCTACACTGAATCCTTCACTTTGCAAGTACTCCATAACCTCAGTTTCTATTTCTTTAACTTCTGCATTACTAATTTCCTTTTCTATTTTTCCTGTTTGTCCTTTTTTTATATTGTAAAGTTTTGCATGTTTGGATTCCTTTGCCTGTATTTCTCTTAAAATATCTTTGGTGCTGCACTTTTGGTATTGGTTAGTTTTGCTTTCTCCTTTGCATAAATATTACACAATATTACTTCACTTTTTCTTTCCCTTGTCCATATTTCTTCTTCAGATGTCTCCTGATCTACCTGCTTCTCCTTAATTTTGGGGACTCACTCCATCATGCTGTGTGTTAGACCTCCTACATGAAATCCTTCACTTTGCAGGTACTCTATAACTTCAACCTCTATTTTTTTTAACTTCTGCTTTGCTGATCTTCTTTTCTACATTCCCCTCTGTGATATGTTTTTGTGAAATTTTCCATATCCAGATGCCTTTGCCTGTATTTCTCTTCAAATATATTTGGGGCTGCCTTCTTTATATTAATTAGTTTGGCTTTCTCCTTTGCATAAATATTGCACCATATCAAATCTCTCTTTCCAATGTCCATATTTTTTTTATACTTTTCAAAAATCTCTTGTTGTTTATATTTTCACACTTCCTGAGATGCTTCTTTTTCCAAACAGATCAAAGTTTCTTGATCTATATACTGTTTTTCACAAATCTGTTGTATTAATAAATACAAATTTTTATTTGAAGCTTCTGACAGTTTTTTTTTTGTGGCAGTATTTTTCTTTCCTCTAAATTCTCTCTTAATCGTTTTGTATATCTTGTGTCTGGAAATTCTGGGCTTTTTGTATAACAGTAATAATACATAATTTCTTTCTTATCCTTAATAGTCCACTTTATTATCTGTATGGCTCTTCTTTGGCATATCAGTTTTTGTGATTTCCGTGGACCACTACTTCCTTCTACAACAGGGGGGGCATCAACCCCCTGAGCCTGGCCTGGCCCCATTGTAGGAATGTTTCCATATTTTGAGGTTTCTACAGTGTCATCTTTTCCAGTCCTGGCACCAGTGTGCCTAGCAGGAATGGGCACTTTTTTATCCTGGGTCTTGTGCACCCAGTTCTCTTTTTTAATTTTTAACCTACTTCTTTCCATGATTTATGCTACATAAAATGCAGTCTATATATCTGTGCTCCTGTGTAGTAAGTCCAATGCGACAAAAGGATAACTTGAAATAAATGATGAACAGCCATGTGAGGAAAAAAATAAGAAAGTGCATAATAGGGCTAGAAATGTCTGGTATACCAAATGCGATACTGTTTTATCCTCATTATGTAATTTGTATCTTTAATGCTTATAACTAGTCTGGGTTTGAAAATCATTCACTTGGGTCCAGGTCACCTATGATCAAAAAATAAAGATATGTAAATAAATTATTGCACTATTCATCCTTTCCTGACCTGCATTACCCTTTGGTGAGGGTAGATTTGTTCACAGGATTGTAGCATGAACTCTAGATTATGAAAACAAATGGCTAGTAAGAACTATGGCAACTGTTCTTATGTAGTAGAGGAGGCATCTCTGGGGAAAGAAAATTATACTCATATCAGTGATAGAATTGGTATTAATCTATTAGGAATTTGTAGAAATAAATAGAGGGAGAGTGGAGGTAGCTTATGACTACGAAATTTCAAGAATTTCACAAGATATTTCTAAATTAAATTACTATGCTAGAACAAAATATATTAACCTGAATTTTGGAATAGCTTTTGTAAAGACAACATATGACATTCTCCAGTGAGAACAGCATAGAGTATCACAGAGGCCATTTGTGTGTCTACAGTACATGCATGAAGATAATAATAGCTGGATGCAATGGCATTATATGCAGTAGATATATGCAGCACATAGAGTGCTAGGAAAATGATAATCTTATCATGCACACCCCTTCTGCAAGGCAACAGTGCTTAGGGGTGCTTACAAAAGATTGTTAAGCACCCCTAAGCACTATTAAGATCAGGTGTTGTACTAGGGACTAAAATGGACTGTGCCTACAACAGAAACAACAGTGGCAGAATGTAAAAAAAGCTTTTAAAAGCTGTTATGAATTGAAAGTGTGGCAGAATGAAGTATCTAACATCTTTTAAAGCCATTAATTCTACAGAGGGTCACTTTCTTTCTTTACTTTTGCCTGCTGTCTGTGTAACAGTGCTAAGTGCATTAAAAGCTGTTATGAATTGAAAGTGTGGCAGAATGAAGTATCTAACATCTTTTAAAGCCATTAATTCTACAGAGGGTCACCTTCTTTCTTTACTTTTGCCTGCTGTCTGTGTAACAGTGCTAAGTGCATTACCTGCTTTTAAAGGCTTTAAAAACAGGTAAAATACTTCATGCTCCTATACTTTTTATGTAACTGATAGTATATTGAGAAGGTAAAGCTTCTCACTATACAAATAGTTATGATTCAGTCACCAATCATAAGCCTTTGTGGTGTGTTCTCAACATGGATGCAAAGATTCACTTCCTGACCTTCACTCTTGAGGTAAATTTCTTGACATCTATGTCTCAAATACATAATAAGCTGGTTATGATTGAAGTAATTCATAATCTTCTTTATGGTTGGAGACTAAGGTTTTAAGATTCTTGGCAGACTAGACAGACAGTGATCATGTATGCTGTTATTACCGTGAGTACAAGCTGTGTGGTAAGGCAAGATGTGTTAACAGTTAAAATGACAGAAATAAGTTTGGGGTCCCAGTGTATATTTCAGACATGACAGTGTAGTCCCAAACTCTAGGAAATTAAGTGTAAATAGACGAGAATATATTACAAAGACTGAAATTGCTATATCCTGGAGTGTTTGCCCTTCTATGAAGTATAGTGATCTCTCTCAATTAGTATATACTACAATTTATTTAATAAAAGAGTTATCACCCCTTCCATATATTCATAAGGTCATATATGACTACTAGGCTAGCTGCCCATGTGGGTGATTTTCAGCCTAGCCAATTTACCTCAAGGTTGAGAAGTGAACCTTCTACCTTGTGTCTGTAATGGAAACACCTTAACCCGTATGCCAACCACCTTTATCAAGGTGCCTTCCAATACTTAAAGGTGCAGAAGTGCATGATTTTAATGTCTAGCAGGGAGTTCACACTTTACTTTTGCATGTGTAGTATTGCACTTCATTTTTAAGAGTTCTGGGATTTGCATTATAGAGTTTCAAACATCTATTAGAGCACCATGCCAGAGCTCATACTTCTGCAAGGTATATGGTTTGCAGTATAACTTTGTGGAATAAGTCAACAGGACATAGCCTGTTGAGTTCTTTAAATCCACAACCTCTTTAAAGAAGTCAAATATGCAAGCCTAAACTTGTTATTGTATATTTGGGGGATGATTCGTTCAGTGTACAACTTAGAACTGTGTCTGCTTGTTAAATTTACAATGTAGTTGTATATTTTGGCTTGCATCTTCTTTGTAGAGGAATAAGAGTTAATTTTAATTTACTACACCAACCAGGTTATCAAAAGTTAAATAGATAAACACTAAGTGGTCCCACGTAACACAAGAAAGGCACAACAGTTAGTCATAATACCTAAAGTCATAACACATAATATATATATGTATATATCATATGTGCCTCTGTCTGTGTGAGTGCATGTGTTTGTGTCTGTGTATTCCTCAGTTTCTGTGGAATGTGCGTGCATGTATGTATCTGTGTTGCAGGCAGAAACATTAAGGTAAGGCATACTGGTACTGTGATGAACCTGAGGGCAAACTCTCCATCCCCTCTAGGATAGAACCATTCTGTAAATATTAAATGTCTGTCAAATACATCCCCTTTTGTAAATAGTATTCAACAAATGTTACTGTGTACATGGAACAATGCTATATATTGATCCTAGATGTACACTGTTGCTGTCACTATGCTCAGATCTGAGCTGGAATCATGGCTGAAAAGGTTCTGGCAACCTGTTCAGTATCGAATCAAAACACATAAATAAATAAATGCATTTCATATTGGTATTTAAATTCCTTTGAAGTCACAAGTGTATTATATGGATGTCTACAGTCAATAGTCATGTTTAACCAAAGCAAATCATACCTTATTTGCAAAGTGTTTTGACTCACCCCCAGTATTGTCTGAATAAAGTGAGTACTGGACAATAAATGAATGCTGTGAAGCCACAACATTTTAGCAGCATGGACGTAGGAAACTCAAAGCATATAGTATACAATAGAAACTTTGCTACATAATCATTGCTAACATCAGTGGAAGTACAAATTTACTAGGATCATTCACAGGAGAAGGAAGTAAAAATTAAAAAACTGAAACAGTGCTGTGTGAGTTCCAGATATAAATTATGGAATAGTAAAACTATAGCAATGGCTGCAGACAACATGACACTGAGTACAGGTATATGCAAAATTATGAACATTGGTAACACACGGCTGACAGCTATAATCGTTTAATACAAAACAAAAAACAAAAACCAGTAAGCGCTTTCACGGATCAACTCCGCTTCCTCAGACTGATACAAAAAAACTCTATAGAAAGCACTGAAGGGATTAGTCACTGCCAGAGAACTGAAATCTCCAACGACAATATGCAAACTTCTGCAGCTGCTAATGATAAGAGAATCATGGAACGTTTAGATTCTCTTTTAAGCTTGCATTCCAATCCACTTCTGGCTGAAGAGCTTCAACTATGACAAGGTACTGAAACATTAGACTCTGATTTAGCTGTCAGTTTTATGAAAGATTTCCGTCAGCTAGAGAACAAACTTTATAAATATAAGCGCTTGCAGTGGCAGCGCTTTCACTTCGAAGCCTCTCTCAAGTTAAATATAGTGCCGAGAGGGCTCCGAGTGTTAACTATGCCTACATATGGCCAAACGTTTCCTGAATTACTTAGATGCTGGCAATTTTTGAACTTAGAATGCAGCGCCAAGTATATGGAATTATTAATTGACTTTTTTCATCCAGAGGAAAATGAACTGCTTAATGATATCTATCATTTACAGAATGGTATATATGATTGTTATAATGTTGACATATATGGAGATAAACTAGATCATTTGTACGAGAATATTCCCATGAATGGAAAAAGACTTACGACTACCAAAACTAAGAAATTGCAAAGGGATTTGGGCGATTTACAAACAGGGAAAGTATTCTCATGGCCTAGGGTATCACAATCTGAAGAAAATGATAGACCCTTAACAAGTAATGTTCATGATTGCAATGCTATAGAGCAGATTAATAGTACACCAGTCTGTTCTAATGGAACGGCTTCTACATCAGGGACAGTGGCAACGTCTACTATCTCTAACAATAACAATATGTAAATAAGGAAACAAGTGAACTCCTACTGTCCGATGTTTGTATACGAAAAGGTGAAGTTAACGATACCTCCCATTCAGATAATGCTACACAACCTGTGGTTAAACCGAAGCATGCTTTGTTGCCAGTAATAGGGCAGGGTAAAATACAACAAGGGACTGTATCTGCCTCCTCATCACATAAACTTTTTTACTACAGAATCCACTGCCGATAAGAGGGAGATCGAGGAGTCATGGCACCAAGGGAACGATGTGTCTCCTTCACAGTGTAGACGAACCCCTCAGGTTCAGAAAGAGAGTCAAACAGGCTTAGTTTTTAACATTTCTTCGTATCCCCTAACTGAAGCACATTTAACTTTGTTAAACAGAGGACTTGGTTTTGTACCTTCACAAAAATTGGACTTGGTTGATGTCCTTAAAGATCTTAAATTATCTGGTAGAACTGTGACACTAAGGGCGATGTTTAAGGATGGTATTTATGATCCTAATATTTAAGAAACCTAGTGTTTATATTCCACCTAGTAATGCAGTCATTGATTTATTGATGTATGTGAAAAACAAATTGGAGAAAGACATGCAGCTAATGATTTCAATGTATTCTATAATTTGACAACTTTTGAACGACATGCCCTACAAGAACTTAGGAATCTCACTAGTATTGATGTTCACCCCGCAGATAAGGGTGGAGGCATAGTTGTTATATAACAAGTATGTTGAAGCCATTACAGAATGGAGATACTTATGAGAATATAACTCTCAACAGTGAAGGCAGTTGTAGATAGGACACAGTTTTTTTGTTTTTGATCTTTTATTAACAGATATGATATCAGATCCTCTGTTTGAATATTTTAAAGTGGATACACCTACAATTCCTATGATCTATGGTTTACCTAAAGTGCATAAAGACTTGACTAATCCTCCAATGCAGACCATTGCATCAGGTAGAGGATGGGTGACCAAGCCCCTCTCTATTTTTGTTGAACAGAATTTACATCCCATTCTTGATGTATGTGCCACTGTCCTTAGAGACACTAAGAATTTTCTTAATGAATTGAGCACGCAGATGGAATCTATACAGAATATCTGTTGGTTTGTGAACCTTGATATAGAGTCACTATTTACTGTAATTCCTAACACTTGGGGCATAGAAAGTGTTAGGAATCTGTTTAATGGATAAAACGGTTTGCCCCAATAACATTAGGTTGCTCTGCTCATTATTAGAAATTATTCTTGAAAACAATGTGTGTATGTTCAACAATGAATATTATATACAGAAGGCTGGCGTGGCTATGGGCACAGCTTGTGCCAACAGCTACGCCAACCTTTCATTGGTACAATGGGAGGGGAGTTTTATTCTATCTGGTAATGCATATAGTGAGTCCATCAAATGGTATAAGAGATTTGTGGACGATATTTTTCTTTTGTGGCAGGGCACTGAGCAAGGTTTGCTTAATTTTCTCGACTACCTTAACAATGTAACAAACTTTCTTAGATTTACTGGCAAATATTCACTTACAGAAATTGATTTTCTAGATGTTGAGATAGAAAGGGATACATTATGTGTATTGAAAACTTCACTCTATAGGAAACCAGTGAGGAGAAACAATTTTTTACATAATAAATGTATGCATCCTACACATACTAAAAGAAATGTATTAAAAGGGCAGATTTATCGAATCATGCGGCTCTATAACGATGATAGGTTATTGACTGAGGCACTACTCATGTTGAAAGAGGAATTTATAGAGAGAGGTTGTAAAGCACATGACATAGATAAGTCTATACAAGAGACATGGAAGAATAGACAAGGGAGATGTAGACCATATTATAATAATGATTAGACATCGATAATTAATATAAATGAAAATGTGGAGAGTCTACACTTAAATAGTATGAGGAGAGCTGATAATAACATTCGTATGCCTTTGACATTTTCAAGTAATATACAATTGGTATGTGATGTCATTAAGAAAAATTGGGGTATTCTCTCTATGGTTAAAGAGTTAGATGGAAAGATTAATGATTCACCTCTTTTTTCCTTTAAAAGGAATAAGTCACTAAAGGACCATTTATGTTATAGGGCATTGGATACCCACATATATAATGTATCAGATAGACTAGGTACATATATTTGTAGGAGGTGTGCAGCCTGCCCCCACATCTATGTGGGTGGGAGGTTTGTACATCCAAGTACAGGATTTAATTTTGAGGCCACATTCTATGCGGACTGTCGTACCAACAATGTTGTTTATTTTGGTTCCTGCACCGAATGTTTTGCCTTTTATGTAGGAAAGACTAATCACCTGTTTAAAGACAGAATCT
Source organism: Protopterus annectens (assembly GCF_019279795.1). NCBI lineage: Eukaryota > Metazoa > Chordata > Ceratodontiformes > Protopteridae > Protopterus > Protopterus annectens. The sequence continues at coordinate 1,603,971,136 of NC_056743.1, read as the reverse complement.
TAGAACATCTCAGAGATATCAAGCATGGAAAAGAGAATAATGCATTAGCAATGCATGTCAAGAACAATGGTCCCTTGCATAAATTTAAGGTTTTTGTCTTACAGAAAGTATATGATAGTGTGAGAGGGGCAATTTTAAAAACTATACTGAGGCGTAAGAACAGCAATGGATTATTAGACTTCAGGCAGACAAGTCACCAGGGCTTAATAACATGGTGTCTTTAAAACCATTTTTAAAAAATAGAGCCCTGAAACATTGAGTGTTCTTCTCCCCTTATAATATTTATGTTTTAACACTATTCATTATTTTTATGGTTGTTTATTGTTGAATATGTTATATTTTAACATTTTAAACATTTATTCATGTACTACTTTTTAGATATGCACATATGCCTTTAAGGAAGGCAATGACAGATTTAATGCTTTTCTGTGATTGGCATGTGTGATTTTTGAATTGTTTTAAACAAGTGCTGTTTATAGAGTTTTTTTCCTATCAGTCTGAGGAACCGGAGCTGATCCGTGAAAGCGCTTACTGGTTTTTGTTTTGTATTAAACGATTATTGCTGTTAGCCGTGTGCTACCAACGTTTATTTTTTCTAAACTTGGTTACTTGGTTTCTGCATTGATTGCTTTATTCGGTGCTGAGGATTTTCTTTGGATTTGATATGCAAAATTATGCTCTGTGAATGATGGATTCTTCTTTTTTCCTTAGTATACTGATATCATGATTACATTAAGAAATGAGATATGTGATAAGACACCCCCTATGGAAGGATGTCGACATCTTTGCAGCCCATATAAAAACTGGAGTTGGACTTTAACTTTTAATTCCATTTTTGAATTTGAGTGTAGTTTGCTCTCCTGCCATGTGCATTCATGCAATAGAACCTAAATGAATAATACATGTTTTACTTGGTTTCAAGAGAGATGGCAACAGCTGACACAACACACCAATCCCATTTTGAGTATGTACATTTAACTGCCAGTGGGCGTGGCTTGAACCTTTAAAAATTTAAGTTATCATATTATAGTTCAAACAAATCATCATATCTCTGGGACCATAAGTGTTAATAGAAAACTGTAAATGGCAAACTATTCAGGATAAATTAATATTTACATTAGTGGCATTCCTTCAGTCCAGTGCTTTAAAACGGATATTTATAAGCCAAAATAAAGGCAGTGGATATTAATTTTGTAATGCTGTATAAACGGTTTATGATATCTCAGTAACTTATGAAGCAGAACACAATGCCAGCAGGATTTTCTTCATACAGCTGTGAGCTTTCATATGAGGCTATGCAGATCTGTCTGTGTTACATAAATGTTGAGATATTTAGAGAAATATGAAAATTATTATAATACAAATAAACTGTAAACAAATAATATTCAATATCTTTATCCCTTCAGTTGCATTAGACAGAGGTCAAATATCAATACAATTGTGTGTATGCTTTAAGATGAAATCTTCTGATACCTTGTATGTAGCACGATTTTTGTCACTGTTAATGCAAATATGAACAAGCAATATCTGACGCCTAGAAGTGTTAGTGGAAGGTAACTATAAATGTCTGGAGGCATACTCAGCTGTAGTGAGCTAATGGTAACTGGATAATGAAATCCTGTAAGTATTGCTTCTAAAGAATTGCTTTGAGAGTTACTAGTGAACTAGTAAATAGCACTAGGATCTCATCCATACTATGTAAGAAGGAGATGATACAGGGCAGAATCATTTTTACTGATATATGTGAATATACCCCAATAAGTTTGCCAAGATATATATTGTATGAAGTATTTGTGAAAAGAATACGAATACTATGGAAGCACTGGGTCTTGTTTTAAAATTATGTCGCTTATAACAGAAAAGTTATATTGTTTTGGGAGACTACATTTAAAGGATGCCGAGTGTTCAAGCACTTTGGATAGAGATGACAGTATTAAGAAGGGTGTGAAGTTATCTGTATCAGACTTGACATCTACTTTGGGTACAGGTATTATGACTAAATTATTCCATAAGTCAGGGACAGTTCCGAGGCTAAAGAGAAGTTTGTGATATAAGAAGGACTGTTATAAATGGATCACCCAAAGAATCCATCAACCTGAATTCTGTTAATTTCAATTGAGATATTTATAGTTTGGGCATAGGGAATAGAGAGATCATAATGCAATTCAGGTGAATTAATAGGATTGGGCCATATTAGAACATAGCTGTCCAGTGATTTTAAGATGCGAGACAGGAGGTTCTTCATTTCCTTTAATGAAAATATTTCTTGTCTTTTTATTTGTTTATTTTTGTTTTCTTAACATTTGTTTTTTCTTGCCAAGAGAAATTAGCTGTTCGTTTCTGAAAAAAGGGTTACTCTGACAGCTTTAATTTGAAGGAACACTACTAGTCTTTGCCTCACTGGAAGCAGATGTAATCAGTTTATTAACAGGGAATGAACATATGACACAAGTGGGAAAGGAATCTGGATTGTTGTATAATTCATTATTGAAGTGAATATGACGGAGAGAACAAATGTGCCAAATGTTGAGGTGGGGGGATCTTATGGGATAGGGTAAATATGAAAATACATGCAAATGCATTGAGGTTTTACCTGAAAGCAAATCTTCAGAGTAAGAGAAAAATGTAGAGAAATAACCAAAAGATCTAGTCATGGAACTGTTGGAAACAGTAACTGTACAGTCTCTTAGAAGACAGGTAGAGGTAAAACCCAAACCTGAGATTGTAGAAATGGAAAGCAAAGTCAGTGTGACTGTTTGGTGAACACTGGTTCTCATGTAAAACTACACTGGGATGAGCAGTTGGAGCAAAAAAGTTACAGTAGTAAGAGAGGTGTACTAGTAAGCTCAAACATCTACTTCAGCATAAAGATGGTACATTTCCTGAACAGTAGTGAGTGGTAGAGAAGAAGGAAGCAGTCCGGCAGAAGTGAAGTCAGGGGATGTTTCAGTAAGTAACAGCTAGATTAGAAGAGATGGAGTAACCCTTGAGATGGGACATCTCTTACTTGGGTACCACATGACCTTGCACCCACCCTCAAGAAGGAAGCCTTTGATGTTACTTGTAAGAGGAGTTAAGTTACATGGAATAGGATGTCCTTTAAGAACAGGATAGCTCTTAAGTGCCACATGAATTTGTGTACACCAGCAGGAATGACGTTCTAAATTTTACTTCTAAACTACCTCTAGAGACTTAATACACTGAAGGGAAAGGGAGAGCAGAAGCAAGTGAGCACTCTAACAGTGGAATCAGTTACTGCTCATTCACCATCTCTGAGTTTGTTGTAATATTAGTGCAGTAAATTCACTGGGAAACAATTTCCAGACTTAGTAGTTAAAACTGGCGGAGTGAGAACATTGTATGAGGTGTCCCTTCAACTGAAATTAGGCTTAAACATTAGTTGAGGTGAAGAATTGTGGGACACTCTTTAAATAACACAAGCCAATAAGCAGCTTTTTACAGGTTCCAGAGTACATATACCCTAAAAAACAATAGGCCCAAGTCACAAGACACAGAGTATTAGATGTTTATGATTGTTTGCCATTGGAATTCATTGACAGTGTGCTTTTTATGTGAACATTAGTATTGATGTCTTTGTTTTGAAAGACTTTTTCCTTTTTTGTGTTTGTGTCCCTGGAATCCATATATAAAAGTCTGAGAGATTAGGGCTGAAGGGGGGCTTTACCCACTGCATAAAACATTTACAGTTTGCGTTTTTGCCCTTGAGTGTATGTTTGGAATTTTTGTGATTAGTCATATGGTATGTTGGTTTCCTATCATTTGAGGTCTTACGACTGAACCCAATAAGTAATGCTTTCACAGCAAACACTGCATTCCAAGCCTTACTTATGAAACAAAATATTTCTTTGAGAACTGGAAAGATTAACAATTACTATAACTTTTAAATTCTCCAGGTTTACTATCATGGTGATAGTATAATTGCACCAAACTGTCTACTGCTTAGAATGAAAATAACATGGAAAAGTAAGGGTAATGTAAAATAAAAAAAATAATGAGGTTAAATAAAAAAGAACAGCTATGTACGTATTCTAAAGGGTAGGACCCAAACATGTGCAGAACTAGTGCCAAAGTATCAAACATACTGACCCCACAGTACGTATCCTAAAGGGTAGGACCCAAACATGTGCAGAACTAGTGGCCAACAGTATCAAACATACTGACCCCACAGATATAGCAAACCTGCAAGCGAATAGGTTTGGCGAAATTTTTGCTCCCTTATCCCCTCTTAACTTACAACAAACCTTTCCCCAAACTTCCCACCCACCTTACATATCCGAAGATTAGGTCCTCAAAGCCTTGTCCAAGGCAAAAAACACAACCTCTATGGGACCAGACAGCATCCCAGGCTGTCTTCTAATGTTAAAACATGAACCAGCATCACCACTAAGTACCCTTTTCAATCATATCCTAATCACAGGCTTTGTTCCTGTAGAATGGATAACAACAGTTATTCCCCTCCACAAAGGTGGCCAAGAAACAGGCCAGGAGAATTACAGACCCCTAAGTCTAACCAGCCTCATCTGTAAGCCCATGGGATGCATCATTATGGACCTCATAAATAAAGACAGAGGTGACCTCCAATCCCTGGATCCTACCCAATTAGGCTTCGTGAAGGGCAGAACCTGCCTGTTAAATCTGGTGGATTTCTTTGAAAATGTGACCAAGGCCACTGATGAGGGCAAATCTGTGCACACAGCATACCTCTACCTGGCAAAGGCTTTCGACACAATCCCACGTTCAGGCATTATCAACAAACTTAGCAAACTGAATGTAAACCCTTTCTTTGTATGATGGGTTGCCAACTTGCTCACAAACCAGGCACACCCTATCAAAGTGGGTGAGTCCACATCAGTTAGCAGACCTGTTACCAGTGGGGTGCCACAGGGGTCAGTGCTGGGCTCTCTACTATTTGGTATATGCTTCTCAGATGTTCAAGTCAAAACAGGTTTTCTGACCAGGTTTGCAGATGACTGCAAACTAGGTGCAATCATTGAATCCCCAAATGATGTCACTATATTCCAGGAGGGTCTCTCGCAGACCAAGGACTGGTGTATTAGTCAGTCTCAAACTGAATGCAAAGAAACACATCATCATTCCTGTGATGCCTCTGCACTGGACCAGTAATAAAGGAACTTCAATCCTCACCACCAGCGAGGGACCTGCAAATTGGGAGGATGACAAGTACACACACAGTAAAGTACAATTTCTCTTAAGAGCACACAGAGATCACAGTCAGTATGGGGCTGGTTTCTCCCTCTCTCTCCAGATCCACAATAAGACTCCCCACTGGCACAGCTATAGGGTTAAGATCCCAGCCGAGTGGTCAAGCCAAAACAACAAGCACTCTCTCTATCCAACCAGTGCTTCATGTCCCGGCCCAAATAGCTCAATCACACACACACACACACACACACACACACACACACACACACACACACACACACACACACGTGCGCAGACACACACTTTGAGATTTGATTTATATACAAACGCACAGACACTCCCGGGGTAGGCTGGCACAGGTTCACTAGCTATGCCTTCTGCCCAGACTATAAGGTAGTACCAGCTGCCACCAGCCATTCTTTACCAACTACTATAAGGCCCTTCCCACAGGGTGACAAATTCTACTGTGTAATGTTACTATTATCCAAATGGTAAGTGTGACCAAGGCGAAGGCAATTTAAGAGTGGCCTGTATAGTGTCACCAAATACATGCAAGTACGCTAAGAGCTAGAAACCAGCCACAATTAAAAGGTTTAAATATATTTAATAATAAATAATAAAAGAACAAGACAATACACAATAACAACACAGTGACAGAGTTCAGAATCACAGGAAATATTTTAAAACATTGCAGGACAGTCTCACATAAATACAGAAAACATCTAAACTAATCTTACTCAGTTCCTCTCTATCTCTAAGAGAAATCACTGTAATCTAAGTCTTACTTACAGAGCCAGACAAGTGCTGATGAGAGGTTGTTGTCAGAGCCAAAGACAAATACAAAATGCACAGACTCACTCTCTGAGATAGTTCTTAAGTTACTATTAAACATTTCTGCTGGGTTATCTCAGATTACATAATTCTTTGTCACCTATGTGTCAAAAATACTTATTTTTCAGAGGTTTGCCTATAACTGGAAGTCGCTACAGTTAAAAACACTTTTACCTTTGAAACCTGTAATTATTTCTGTTACCAGACAATAGAAAAACCTTCTAGCTCCTGACGGCATGTCTCTTAGCTGAGATAAACACCATCATAAAACTCTTTGCTCTTCTTTAGGGTTTGCAAGTTAACTCTGTATGTTCCAGCCTTTACCATCAAAACATACATTTGCATAGGCATATAGTTTATACACATTTCTGCTCTTTTCCAGCAGGGTACACTATGGTTACATTCTTGAAGCTTGGTACAGAACATACAGTTCAACACACACTTCTGCACCAGTAAGTTAATATACACATAACATATAGTTTTCTTAGATTTGTAAGACAAGCATACAAATCATATTACTATTCACAAAAGACATAGAATTATTTACAAAATTCCAGCTTAGTGGGCTGGCAGCCTTCATAATTCCCCCTCTCTTGAAAACTCAAGCTAGTTTTTCAAGTGCCCCTTGAGAAACATTGCTTGAGAGGTTTGAGCCTATCTGGGAATACCTTACCCCATTCCCTGTCTTGAGAACCCATCTGCGTTGGCACTGCTAACCCACTATGGTGCTGCACTGTCATACAATATGCTTGCAACCCTAGGCTCCAACTTAGTAACTTGGCATTTTGCTGGCTGGCTTGCTGTAACCATGTTAGGGGATTGTGGTCTGTAACTAGAATGAATTTTCTTCCATAAAGATATGGCTGAAGTTTCTGCAGTGCCCACACTATGGCTAGCCATTTCTTTTTTACAGCTGCATAGCATTCCTCCCTGGGTTGGAGCCTATGACTGAATTAAACCACTGGGAGCTCTTCTCCCTCTGAAGAAATCTGCCTAAGTACAGCCCCCACCCCATGGTTTGAAGCATCCACCCGCACAACAAATTATTTGCTGTAATCTGGACTGGCTAACACAGGGGGTTGTCCCAAAGCTCCTTTAAGCTTCTGGAATGCTTGCTTACATGCTGGGGTCCACACTATCTTATCTGGTCTGTTTTTCCTTGTCAGATCTGTGAGGGGAGCAGCTATGGTACTATAATTGGGGACAGAATTTCTGTAGTACCCTGCTGTCCCTAAAAATGCCCTCACCTGCTTTTTGGTAACAGGTGTAGGCCATGCCTGAATGGCTTCCACTTTGGCAGGTTCTAGTTTGATCTTACCACTCCCCACTCCATGTCCTAGGTGGGAGACATCTTCCATATCCACCTGCTATTTGCTGAGCTTAATGGTCAACCCTGCCCTCTGTAGTCTGCCCAGCACCTCCCTGACATGTTGAAGGTGCTCTTACCAGGAATGGCTGTAGATGGCAATATCACCTAGGTAAGCAAGGACAAAATCTCCTGTTCCTGCTAGGATATGATCTACCAGCCTCTAGAAAGTCACTGGGGCATTTTTCATCCCAAAGGGCATCTTTGTGAACTCATACAAGCCAAAAGGGGTCGCAAAGGCTGACCTTTCTCTAGCACTGGGAGTTAAGGGCACCTGCCGTAACCCTTGGCAAGATCAGTGGTGGTAAGCTACTTAGCCCCACCCAGCTGCTCTAGGGCTTCATCTGTCCTAGGCATCGAGTAAGCATCTGACTCTGTGTGACTATTTAATTTCCTGTAGTCCACACAGAACCTGGTGCTGCCATCCTTGTTTGATACCAGCACCACTGGGGAGGCCCAAAGACTGCTGGACTCCTGAATTACCCCTTATTTCCAACATTTCCTGTATCTCCTCCCTCAGAGTCTGTTTGACTCTCTCAGGCACCCTATAAGGGGCCTGCTTAATAGGCCTTTGGGATCTTGTATCCACATGGTGTTGCACCCTGGTTTCCCAGGGAATATGTCCCCAGACTCCTGTATCACTGCTCAGATTTCTTGAACATGAGTAGGGGATAACTGCTGGGACATTGCTACCCCTTCCACTGAGGTGTCAGACCGAGCCTCACTGAGATCAGTCACCAGATCCCTCTCAGACTCCTCCTGCAATCCACTGCAAATACTCAGCACAAGGGCCTCCCTATCATGGTAAAGTTTCATCATGTCAATGTGATACAATTTGTGCTCCTGTCTCCTGGCTAGTAGTTCTACCATGTAGTTAACATCACTGACCTTCCTTATCACCTTGTAGGGTCCCTCTCAAGCTGCCTGCAGCTTGTTGTGTCTGACAGGAATGAGAACCATTACCTCCTGCCCTACATCATACTCTCTAGCTCGAACATTCCTGTCATACCAGACCCTTTTCTGCTGTTGGGCATCTGCCAGGATTTCCTGGGCCAAGCCCATGAATTCCCCACCTTGTCCTGAGGTTTAGGACATATACCACAACAGACTCCTTGTGAGATTAACACTCACCTTCCCATTCATCTTGAATCAAATCTAGAGGTACCCTCACCCTATGCCCGTACAACAACTCAAAGGGTGAAAAACCTGTGGATTCCTGGGGAAGCTCTCTGTAAGCAAACAATAAATGAGGCAAGTATTTGTCCCAATCCCTCTTCAGCTGGTATGAAAATGTCCGTAGTATAGTCCTGAATGTAGAGTTTAACATCTCAACAAGACCATTAGTCTGATATGGTAGGGGGTGGTCTTTAGGTGCTTCATCCTACAGTACTTCCACAGACAAGTCAGCAGGTCTGACATGAAATTGGCACCTCTGTCAGTCAGTATTTCTTTTGGGAAACCTACCCTGTTAAAAATCTTAAAGCATTTGCCACCTTTTCTGCCTCAATGGAGGACAGAGCCACTGCTTCAGGGTATCTGTTAGCATAATCTACTACCACTAGGATATACTTTTCCCCTGTGGAACTTTAGGTACTCAGAGGCCGAACAATATCCATAACTACCAACGGAAATGGCTCCTCAATCACAGGCAAAGGCATCAAAGGAGCTTTCACTTTGTCTCCTGCCTTGCCTACTTTTTGTCACTGCTCACAGGTCCTGCAGTACCCTGTTACATCTCTGGTAATCCCAGGTCAATAAATGTTCTGCATAATATGTCACTTGGCATGGTTTATGCCCATATGACCTGCAAAGGGAATATCATGGGCTATGTCTAGAAGTGCCAGATGGTAGGCTCTGGGCAATACAAAGTGCTGTATTCTCTCACCTTCTAGCTCTCCCTCAGGGGTCTACTCTCTAGCAGTAATCATTTGTCCCAGTATATAGATCCCCCTTCCCTTGAATATCAAGTGCCTCACTAGTTACTTCCCTCAGGCCTTGTAATGTAGGGTCTGAGAGCTGAGCCTGTCTCAACTCTCTCTTTGTAACTCTTCCTAGCTCCCTTCCACATTAAGTCTGGTATCCTCTGACAGTGGTGCCTCACTGTCAGCCTGGGTACTACTACTCACTTCTGCCCTTGCAGTCACTCTGCCAAGGGAACATCAGTACTCACAAGCAGCTGTGGCTCACCTTCAGTCTCACTGCTGCAGGGTAGCTCCCTCCCTGAAGTAACCATCTCACCAGTCCTGGCTGCAAGTGTGTGGTCTCTCTGGGTCTCCCCCAGGCAACCAGACCCACATGCTTGTCTCCAAGCCTGACTGCATGTAACTGCATGAACACATGGTACTACATTATCAAAATCATTCCCTATCAGGATATCTGCAGGGTGGTAGTTTGGTATCCTTGTTGTCCCAACACAACCTACTGTTGGCATTTTGTCATTCCCACTTACTGTCTCTCCCACCTTTTGATTCCCCCTTGCCTCTCTGGACATCTATATGCTACATGGCCCCACTGGTTGCATTTAAAACATTTAACCCAAGGTCTTGGACATATACCTGGACTAGTGGCTTCCCCTGCTACTGGCAGACTCTGTTGGGGCAGTCTGGGCTGCTCACCATGGGTTTACTTATACCCATGAGCAGCATTGAGTGTCCCTTTCCTTTGCAGGGATGCCCTGCTTGCTAGGTATAGGTCTCCCTTCTTTCCCAGTTCATCTACAGTAAGGCATTGTCTTTCAGCTAACCAGATTCTCATGCCCTCAGGCAAAGTGCTAAGGAATTGTTCCCTCACCAAAAGGTCTGCCAGCACTTCAAAAGTGGTGACCTGACATCCACTCACCCACCTATGAAAATAAGTGCTTAGTTCAGCAACATATTCACACAAACTTTCATCTGCCTTGCATCTATGGTCATGAAACTTTTTCCTTTAAGCTTCAGGTGTTAAAACATTCTAGAAAACAGTTTTTTACAATATTATAATTTAAGCAGTCATTATCAGACAGTTTGGAAAGAACAGTTACAGCTTTACCATGGAGTAAAGGGGTCAGGAACCGTAAACAGAGCCCTTGGTCAACACCATACTGTTTACATTTATTTATTTGCAGTTTGTTTGCCAGGATAGTCCATTGGGCCACAAGGAACCTGTTTTCAACGGAGTCCTGGGGAGAAAAGCTCCAAAAAAAATACAAATACATAGTACACATTGCATATATACATTACAGATTATCTCCTAGGAATACAAAGTAAATATGATAAGAAAAGGTTAACAATGATAGAATAAAAGCAGTATAGTTCATTAATCAGCAATAAAAACACTTTTACAAAAGTAGCAGCATACGGTAACTGTTAAGTAGTTGGTCAAATAGTTCAATAGAGCTGTGGAACTATAGGAGGCAGCGATGGCATATTTAGTTCTAGGAGAGTAGGAAGTGGTATTAAAAGGATTAGATAGGTTGGGAACAGGAGCACTTCCATTGTGAAGTTAGGTGTGAGTGCAGCAAGGTTTTAAATGAGGAGAGACTGCTGGTGATGTGGATAGGAGATGGTAGAGAATTCCAGAGGCGTGCAAGAGAGAAGGACATTAGGTGATTCCCAACTGGACGTGTGGGTTTGTGTAATTTAATTAGTTTTTGGGAATTAGATCTTAGAATTCTGGTTCATGCATTTCAAAGGTAGTGGCTAGGGAAGGACAAAGAGAGGGGTTGTAAATGAGTTTGTGTGCTTGGATGAGTTAGGTATAAGTGAGGAGGTTAGGTAGCCCAAGCCAGTTTAGTTGGTGAAGAGAATTACAATGGTGAGAAATGGCTCTGTGACCTGCTGCAAAATTTGATATCTTGTTACAGAACAGGTACATATATAAATATGTACACACCCCTTCAAACATATGAATGAAACTATAAAAGTTATCCCCCTCTGTAAATTGTGGAAGAAATTTACTGACCTTTTTTGCTTCTAGGGTTCGGTTACTCCCTTCACCATTACCTTCATGACTCTGGTGAAGAGTCAGCATCTCCTTTTCATGTTGCTTCTGCTCTCCTTATCCTCAGCTACCAGGTGTAGCAGTTTCTCATTTTCCTCAGTCTCTATATGCCTCAGTCTCTGTCTGCTGCCTCGGTTTCCAAATGCTTGGCCTCTAGCTCAATTCTCTAACTCCAGATGGATTTTTAAGTCCTCCTTGGAAAGGTTGAGCTGTCCATTTTCTGAGAGTTGTACATCTCCACGGCCAGTCTGATCATCCTCCTGGTTGCTATTCTATGATACAGCTGTAATTAAAGCTGCAATCATGTCTGCCTTAGTCAGGTTGGCATGCACCAGTCCTTTAGCCTGGTACATCTCACCCAACTAGCTCCTTGTCAGCTTGCCATACTCCTCTGCTGACATGCTTGCCTGCTCTCCCGGACTAACTAAGCAAACAAAAATAAATAAATAAATAAAACAATTGTGATATGAACTGTGAATATTCACTGCCTGGCTAATTAAGACTATAAGCACCTTCAGTGATCACTGTACACAAGCTACAGGAATTTAATATCCACACCACTACAAGCCAAATAATGTGTGATGTGGCTATCTCACCACTATCAAACAATTAACATTTGATGCCCCTGCAATGGCCCGGTAATCAAGAAGCCTCAATCCCCATCAGCGGCACCAGTGAGGGACGTGCACATTGGGAAGATGACAAGTACACACAGTAGAGTTCAATTTCCCTTAAGATCACACAGAGATCCTAGTCAGTCTGAGGATCGTTTCTCCTTCTCTCTCTAGATCCTCAGTAAGACTCCCCAATGGCACAGCTATAGGGTTAAGCTCTCAGCCGAGTGGTCAAGCCAAAATCTCAAGCACTCTCTCTGTCCAACCAGTGCTTCATGTCCCTGCCCAAGTAGCTGACACACAAACACTTTAAGATTTGATTTATATACAAACACAGAGACACTCCTGGGGAAGGCTGGTACAGGTTCGCTAGCTATGTCCACTTCTGCCCAGACTACAAGGTAGTACCAGCTGCCACCAACCACTCTTTATCAGCTACTATAAGGCCCTTCCCAAAGGGTGACCAATTCTACTGTATAATGTTTCTATTATCCAAATGCTAAGTGTGACCAAGGCCAAGGCTATTTAAGAGTGGCCTGTACAGTGTCACCAAATACATGCAAGTACTCTTAAGAGCTTAAATATCTCTAAAAAAACAGCCACAGTTAAAATGTTTAAATATATTTAATGATAAATAATAAAAGAACAAGACAATACTCAATAATTCAACAAGTGACAGAGTTCAGAATCACAGGAAATATTTTAAAACAACATTGCAGGACAGTCTCGCATAAATACAGAAAACATCTAAAATAAAGTTCCTATCTATCTCTAAGAGAAATCACTGTAATCTAAGTCTTACTTACAGAGCCAGACAAGTGCTGATGAGAGGATGTTGTCAGATCCAAAGACAAATACAAAATGCACATACCCTCTGAGATAGTTCTTAAGTTACTATCAAACATTAGTGCTGGGTTATCTCAGATTACATAATTCTTTGTCACCTTTGTGTCAAAAATACTTATTTTTCAGATGTTTGCCTGGAACTGGAAGTCATAAAACAGTTAAACACTTTTATCTTTGAAACTTGTAATTATTTCTGTTTCCAGACAATAGAAAAAACTCCTAGTTCTAGACATCCTGTCTCTTAGCTGAGATAAACACCATCATAAAACTCTTTGCTTTTCTTGAGGGTTTGCAATTTAACTCTGTATGTTCCAGCCTTTACCATCAGAACAAACATTTGCATAGGCATATAGTTTATACACATTTCTGATCTTTTCCAGCAGGGTACACTGTAGTTACATTCTCGAAGCTCAGTCCAGAACATACAGTTCAACACACACTTCTGCACCAGTAGTTTAATATGCACATAATATATAGTTTTCTTACATTTGTAATCCAAGCATACAAATCATATTAGTATTCACAAATGACGTAGAATTATTTACAAAATTCCAGCTAGCTGGGCTGGCAGGCTTCACAATTCCCTTCAGCACAAAATGTCCACTCACACTATCAAATCAACAACAATACCCTAAGTACCCATGAAGTGGAAAGGGACCTGGGATTACAAGTTGACTGCGACCTTAATGTCGACCACCATGTATCTACTGAAGTAAGGAAAGCTTTCTACGTAGCACAGTTGATTAGTAAAGGCCTCACCTTGGGAGCAAAACCCATAATTGAGTATAATGCTCCATTTGGCATGTACTGTATTAAGCACCTGCAGCAATTAGAGCGACCTCAGAGGTTTCTAACAAAGAAGATCAAAGGGCACATGCCTTACACAGACCGACTAAAGTCCCTATCACTATACTCCGTATCGTATAGACTTCTTAGGGTAGACTTATGCCTGAGAGAGAGAAATTCTAGACCCAAACCTAATGAACTTGCTGCATATCCAAAAATTAAACAGACCTACTGCTAGCTATTCCGGGGACCTAAATATGGACATGCTGAAGGACAGATTTATCTCCCACAGACTGCCACATCTTTGGAACAGGCTAACAATTCATGTGAAACAGAGCACCTCTATGACATTGTTCAAGAGGAACCTAGAAAAGTGGAAGGGGTGCCATAAATTCTTACTGGGGATAGAGCCCACAACCCTCCTGGACATGAGCAGTCATCAGTAAATGCAATCTTGGGTATTGACTAGCATTTGTATGGTATTATATTGGGATGAAACGGCTAAACTTAAAATGACCTCTGGGTCGATAGCCTAGTAATCTCCTATGATCCTATAATTACCTGACTGCAACTCAACTGTATATTGCCTAAATGTAAATGATTCAAACAAGGTTATAACCATGGTCCAAAATGGTCCTTTTAGTTGAGTGCGTCACTCACAGAAAATTTAACTTAAATGTCACAATTCAAAAGCATTTTGTCAGTATTAGAAATAGGCACCCTATCAAAAGTATAGTTTTTAGAGTCTAACAAGTGAAACAATAGAGTGCAGGTTCTTGTTCAAGTGAGAAAAATATCCAGTAGTTGTGGAGATATCCTGGTAAAAAATGGAGTGTCTTTTGCAAATGGCTGCTGGCCACAGGTCTGACCTTGTAGTAAGATCAGAGATGTGACTGGTGTATGACCCCACCTTGATGGGACTGCTGCATATCCGCAAGTCAAACTCCACTCAATTAATCCGTACGTGTGGCCTCAACCTGATCTGTGACATCAACAAGACTTGTTGGCGGGACAGAATTGTGTCCCAGAGACTCCCCATCTATGGAATAGACTCCCTCTCCACATCAAGCAAAGTACCTCTTTACCCCTTTTTAGGCACAACCTGAATAAATGGATGCAAAACAGAAAATATACCCCTGGGATTCCACCTGTGTCCCTGCTGGACAGGGTCATTGGGTGCTGGTTTGTCTAAACATAGACTAAACTCTTGGCTAGGCTTATAAGGGCCTCAGGGCCAATATCCTACTAACCTCCTATTAAGTTTTACTGACTAGGTGAAAATCTAAAGTGCGTAAAGAACAGATTCTACATGGTGAGTAGGTATGGTGTACTTGGAACTAAAGTCTAATTTGATTGCTCTATAGTGGTTTGCAGACAAAATAGGCCGATTCTGTGATCAGAGTAGATGACAGTGTTAAGTGTCAGCATTTAGTTCACACTTCACACCATTAGAATAAGTTAACCATCCTTATACTGAAATAACTATCACAGCAGCTGTACTTCACAAATTTTAGACTTTTTGTGTACTTGCAGACATCTAACAGGGGACTAGACGTCACTTGTAATTTTCTTTTTAAGGCAGAGCAGTCATATATAGATATCAAAGTGAGAAGCCACAATGTGTTGTCATTACAATTTATATATTTTGTCCAGGAATAACTGCTGTAGAATAATCTCACTCTAATGAGCTGAAGGCCAACATGGAGGAACTTGCCAGACTGCAGTGACACTCTGAGAGGTTTTCACTTACAGTAGAACAGTAAATCATCACATAGGGGAGTTACATGATTGAATACCAGAGAAAAATACAACCGTTCATTTAATAATAAATCTTTGTGGGGATGTATCAAGGGGAGAACACTCTGTGTTTTATTATGCAATTCAGTTGTTCTTGTTACTTTACTTTTGGTGAATAGCTCCTTCTAAACAATTGCTGTCACACAGAATATGCAACACAGTGATAGCAGTGCACCAAAACAGCTAAAAGGAGAGAGACTTTTCTTTGTCTTTCTTTGCTTTCTTTATTTTAATCTTTGTTAACCCTATAAAGGGCAAGACAAGACAGAATGAAAATATTGGTAACAACATTCATAACAGTAGAGTAACAATAACATTATAGACAAGATATTACTGTGGAAAGACATGTATACACATTATTAGGTCCAACATAATATAAATGTGAACTAAGTAAAATTTTGTAGCAATACATTATAATACTACAACACATGTAATGGAAGAGAGGTTAAAAGAGTAAAACAAATAATGCAGTCAGTAGTTGAAATAACAAGCTAACACAGCTAACAAGTTAAAGTGCAGTCAATAGTACGTATCTAAGGAAGACAAGAAGTTTAAGATCAGCAGATGACATTTTAGAAATAAAAATCAGCCATAAAGCATTTATCAGCAGATGAAATTTTAAATATTTAATTTAGGCCTTGAGCAGTTGTCACCATTAGTTGTAGTCAATAGTGAAGAATTACTTGACTGTGAATGATACTTTGCAAACTACTCATCATCTAAGAAGGGGTGCACTTGTTTTTCAAAAATAAGTGGTGTACCAGAGCTCTCTTGATGGACAGAAGAATACCTATTGTGCTAATGTCCCCAGGTATCTCATTCCATAGTGTGGGCACTAATTTTGAGAATGTTCTTTTTTCACATGCTGCAAATATGAATTGTGGCCTTTGCAGAAGCAAGACTTCATTATTTCTCAGGGAATAAGCTTACTCTCAAAATGCACATTGCCATGTAATGGTGGACAGTATATGTTTTAGCAGCTTATGAGTTAAGGTCTTAAGTAACAAGGTGACTTTAGCAGTGACAGGAGGCCATCTGCTTGAGTGGGGAGTGATGGGAGTGGCATTCTCATTTACTTACTATTCTGAGAAAACTTAGAATCTTATCCTCAGTTGTTTGTAGGAGTGAAGTATTCTAAGATAAAAGCAGTATTATAAATGGGAGGCCATACTCAAGTCGGGGAAGAAGAACATTCATGATGATGGCATACTGGGCATCTTCAGTTAAAAAAACTAGAGATTTATTTTGAAATTTCACTTATTAATGATTTATAGTGTTGTGTCTTGCAAAGCATGCTATAATTCCCAAGATTCTACAGTACTTCAAAAGCATTTTAGGAGATGTGATTCTTTATACTACAATAGTAAAGTAATAGGATAAGAAAGTTATTTTTAACAGATTAAGCTGAGTCCAATCAATATCTTTAACAATAAAGGAATGAATGTTTGATCAATATGACTTATTACGAATTTTCAGTTTTTTTTCAAAGCCAGAAAGAAGCTGGGCAGTTAATGAGTAGAATGAAAGATAGATGCAGCATTCATCTACCTAGAATAGTGGCAAAATTAGGAATTTTGATGTCTATTGGATTGCTCATGCAGAGTCTTTGCTGGGATAATCTGCATACAATTGGTGTAATTAAAAGTATAAACAGAAACACTGGAGTATCTAACTGTGAGATAATGGCTTAATTGCAAAGATGAGATATTGCAAGGAAACCATTTCAAGCCAGGATAAGTTGAACAAGCTAGTTAAAAGAAAATGGAAGTAGCTCCTATGGAAATCAGAAAACAAGGATGTCATGGGGCATGTATAAGGCTATGCATAAGATGACTTAGTAGACTAGAAGTACTAGAGAATTGGATGTGTGTGTGTAACACATGGATTATTTATGCATACAGGAAACAGTTTTGAAAGTAAAGGACAGAGTGAGATGAAACCTAGTATATATGTATTGTTTCTAAGAGGGCAGAAACAATTGCTCAGCAGCAGTTCTATTGAGATTCTTACTCTGAGGTTTATAGGAAATGTTCAGGCATGCTTTATAAGGGTCATAAAAAATAGTCATAAAGTTCAGAATGTTTAGCAACACTCACCATTATACAAAGTACAGAGTAGCAATATTAGTTTACACGGTAATGGGCCTAGGCTGTTAAGACGGCAGAAGCATATGAGACTTTGGGTGGGACATTCATCAAAGTATTACAGTACTGACAATATGAGACACTCTACAAGTAATGCTTTTGAAGTACTTGCGAAGCCAAGGAAGTACAACCTGCACTACACTACACAACATTAGAAATCATAGGTGATCTGAAAAAAATAAAGCCTGATGCCAGACATGATATAGACTATGCCAGACATGATATAGACTATGTGCTAACAAATAACTATATACATTAAAAACAAACAAGCAAACAAACAAATACTTACAAGTTTTTCTTTGCTTGTTTATTTATTGAATGGGTGATTTATAATCGAGTTGCCAGATAAGTAAACAAGCACTCTAAGATCCTATACAACCATAAACATGGCCTGTAGATAAGTAAATTATACAGATTATACAGGTGTTATTGTACAGATGTTTACACATTATTGTGAAATGCATGAGACAATATAGTCATTAAAATGGATTACTGTCCCATTCCAAGTGCTTGGATTCAGAGACAGGAAAGTGAGGCCCCATCTGCCCGAGTTAGTGATAACTCAAGTAGGTTTAAAAGATCTCATGGTACTTACTGAAAAAGTGTATGGATTTTATATGCATTTATTCAACTCAAGTGGATATGCACCTCAATAAACAGACAAGCTTCCTCCAGTAAATTTCAGGCCCCACTTGCCTATTCTCTGTAGCTCTAATTGCAGTCATCCCTATCAGCAGAATCTCCTTTCTTCATTCCCATGTTTGCTTAGTTGTTAGTATACTTTCTGCTACTTTATGAAAGTAATATTCTATATGACTGTTGTTATTCTGCCTTAAGGATCTGCATCCAAAATCTCATTCTTTCCATATTTCTTTAAATACTCACCCCCCATCATCATCCCTTTCCACTTTGAATTAGAACTTTCTGCTTGGGTTATGTATAACAGCCTTAGCTGTGTAGCTCTAAAATATCCCTTCAGATCAGGTAATCCTGCAACTTCTAGTTCTATTGGGAGGTTCAACTTAGCTCACTTTTCTCTTAAGCTCTTCCCCTGGCAAATAAAATCTTCTAACTCTTTATTATTTAATAACGACAACTTCTCCTCTGGTTTATAAAAATATATTTTATATGTGGATAAAACTAAAGAAACTAAAAACATTTTATTGTTTGTATCTTGCTATCATACCTCTCAACCTCTTAGAGTAAGGAATTTGGACAAATCCATAAAAAAGTGGTACAGATAGGACAATTTTGAAATATATACATTAAAAACAAACAAGCAAACAAACAAATACTTACAAGTTTTTCTTTGCTTGTTTATTTATTGAATGGGTGATTTATAATCGAGTTACCAGATAAGTAAACAAGCACTCTAAGATCCTATACGACCATAAACATGGCCTGTAGATAAGTAAATTATACAGATTATACAGGTGTTACTGTACAGATGTTTACAAAATATTGTGAAATGCATGAGACAATATAGTCATTAAAATGAATTACTGTCCCATTCCAAGTGCTTGGATTCAGAGACAGGAAACTGAGGCCCCATCTGCCCGAGTTAGTGATAACTCAAGTAGGTTTAAAAGATCTCATGGTACTTAGTGAAAAAGTGTATGGATTTTATATGCATTTATTCAACTCAAGTGGATATGCACCTCAATAAACAGACAAGCTTCCTCCAGTAAATTTCTGGCCCCGTTTGCCTATTCTCTGTAGCTCTAATTGCAGTCATCCCTATCAGCAGAATCTCCTTTCATCATTCCCATGTTTGCTTAGTTGTTAGTATACTTTCTGCTAATTTATGAAAGTAATATTCTATACGACTGTTGTTATTCTGCCTTAAGGATCTGCATCCAAAATCTCATTCTTTCCATATTTCTTGAATTACTCACCCCCATCATCATCCCTTTCCACTTTGAATTAGAACTTTCTGCTTGGGTTATGTATAACAGCCTTAACTGTGTAGCTCTAAAATATCCCTTCAGATCAGGTAATCCTGCAACTTCTGGTTTTATTGGGAGGTTCAACTTAGCTCACTTTTCTCTTAAGCTCTTCCCCTGGCAAATAAAATCTTCTAACTCTTTATTATTTAATAACGACAACTTCTCCTCTGGTTTATAAAAATATATTTTATATGTGGATAAAACTAAAGAAACTAAAAACATTTTATTGTTTGTATCTTGCTATCATACCTCTCAACCTCTTAGAGTAAGGAATTTGGACAAATCCATAAAAAAGTGGTACAGATAGGGACAATTTTGAAATATTGATTTTACAAGCTTAGAAAGTTGATAGAATAACAGGTTTCGCATTAGAACGAACCTTCTGAAGGGTATGAAGTTTAAAACTCAAATGTTTGTCATTATTTTCTAACTTCAATATCTGTCACTAATTTGCCAGACAGCCACAATTTTATGAAAAATAAGGCCAAAATCAGGACATTCTGCAGAAATCTGTACAGCTGAGACATATGCTTACTATCCATACCTATAGTCAAGAACTTCCAGTTTCTCAGTTTTTGTATTATGTTTTGTTTAGTGTCATCCCACATACCTTAGCTGCCATAACAGAATCCTTGTTATTCCACACTCTTAAATACTTCTTTCATGTCCCCATGACATTTGGTATTTCTGAACCAATTCACATGTAGGTACATAGTTAGTTTACAGCTATACCTTTGTTTTATTGTCATTAATTTTATATCCCCAAAAAATCTGAAACTATATCAGAATACCCCACAACACTGAGATGTCTTTTTTCTGGTTCTGTCAGATAGAAAATACATTTATTTTTAAATAAAGCCAACTTTTCTTGTACAGCATACCTACTAGATCCTTGAAATTCCTGAGACTCTTAGTTTCTTTGAAAATGGTTCTAAATATAATGCAAATAACAAAAGGAAAGGGAAAGAGGACCTTCCTGTCTTGTTCCTCTGCTCAGACACAACTTATCAGAAAAGAACCCTCTCACTTTGATTGTTGCATGTATCATTCTAATTAACCTTATTATTGTATCAGGAAATGCAAATGCTTCCATTTCCCCACTCATAAAATCCCAGGTTACTCTGTCAAATGCTTTCTCTGCATCAAGACCCAGCAATAACAGCAGTATTTTCTTGCATTCTGCTTCACTCTGATCATCATTGTTCTGTTAATCATATGTTTGCTTTTCCTCCACAAAAACACATTGATCCATATCTATCAACTTTGGCATCACCTTTGCTATTCTTTTAACCATTATAGACATAACACTTTATGATCATGATTTCAAAATTGAAATGGCCTATATGAAGCTGGATCAGATGGCTCTTTAACATATTTAGGTATTACAGCCACCACAGCTTTTTTCCAGGATGCAGGTGACCCCCCTTCTTTTTAAATACTGTTAAACAAAACCTTCCAGATCTTTATCACTTTCTTCTCTCCTAGCTTCCAAATTTCCACCAGAATACCATATTTTCCATTTTTATATCTCTTTTTATCTAACATCCTCTTATCTTAACTGTTAGTTGTTGCGCATCATCTTCCTATAACCTTGGCATATTTAAGTCTTCCATAAATATTTCCATTTGTGCTTTCTCTTGATTTCCCCACTTGCTGCGTTATACAAATTTTTATAACATTTCTGAAATATCTCTAATACTTCTACAGAATATCTGGTTATTTTTCTTGTTATAGGCTCTCTAATTTTGGCAATAACCCTTTCTACTTTCTGTTGCCTAAGTCATTGTGCCAAAGGTTTCTGTTCTCTGGAGTTATTATCAAATAGCAGTTGGTTAACAATCTTTCTAAACATATGCATATTATCCAGGCACTTCTGTATTTCCACTGCAATTGTGCCTCTTCTTGATCTGTGAGATTTTCCTTATTTTGTAATACTTTAACCTTTGTCAGACCCTCTAAATAATTCTTATTTCTTCTTAACCATATCTCTAGTTTATTTATTTCTACCTAATTTTTAAACTTCACTTTCATTTTAGCCCACTCACCAGCTACAACTTCTGGAGTACTTTAAATATTCTCTAATTAACTCCCAAATATTTTCCACTATCTGTTCCTTAAATTCCTCCCTTTTTACCAGGTGGGTGGGAAAGTGTCAATGTGTCATCTTTACTTCATTACCCTGCATTTTTATTTTAGTAATTACTGGCACTGATCTGAAAAAGTTAATGATGTGTGTCAAACTTCTCAATTAAATGCACACAATCTTAGATAACCCTCCTCTTCTGGATATTATTGCAAAAATTGTTTTGCAACACAGAAATACTTATCTGCTTGTGGGGATCTTGACCGGGTGGTATTTATACACTCCAAATCTCAAAAAGGAAAACAAGAGAAATGAAGGAATTGAAAGATTTTCAACTGTTGAAATGTCTAACCAAGCTGACTTAATGGAAACTCAAACATCAAAAACAAAACTGTCACAGATATAGCATCACCAAAAAAGGATAATTCTTCAAAAAGACAAAAAAAAAAAAAAAAATGCAACAGGACACCATAAAGACGGCCTTAAGGTTGAAACAGGGCCACACTTTTCCCTGAAGGATTTCAAACTAGCCCTTCAGCCCTTACAGTCAGAAATTCAAAATTTCTCTCAAAAGTTGACCTCCTTTAGTAATAGCCTAGAGCCATAGCTTTCAACCTTCTTTCCCCAAACTGAAGAGCACTAGCCCTCATAATGTGTGACAAATGGGCAAAATGTGGAACACTTACGAACTGCTTACTAACAACTTCAACTAGGAAAGTCATATGATGGCTAAAATATGCTAGTTTTTACTTATAAAAAATATATTTTAATGAATTAATATAATTCATTTCTATTTACCCATGGCTAGCAGTTAAAAAATTCCTAACACTGAATGTGTGACAGACCCTTTCAATGTGGAACTATGAGGAACATGAACTTTTTAAGACCCCAAATGAGGTACGTTCCTTGTAATGAGGTACGCTTGAGAGCTATGTGATCCGCATGGAGCAAAGTGAGGCAAAAATACTAGAAAATGAAAAGGAAATTGAAGAAATAAACAAAAACCTTAAATTGAGTACTACGAACATGAAGGAAATGCAACAAAAATTCCTGGATCTTGAGGCAAGAAGCCGCTGAAATTATATTATACTTCGAGGTCCCTGAAACTATTGAACATATACGAATACCATATGTTACAAAAGAAATAGTCTACTTGCTGTTGGACGATAAAGAACAAATAAAAGACATTACCACTGAAAGAACACACCGATCCCTCAGAAAAGCACACATATCCGAAAATCCAAGACAAATGTACATAAGATTGCTGAATGTGGGCCGTTACCACCTGTCCCACTTTGTGAGGGACAGTGTCAGTCCCTCTTTGGGCAGTTGTGTCCTGACAAAAAAAAAATGTAAAAATGGCAAATGTCCTGAGATTTTAGGACAAAATTATTTCCTATATTTATGTAATAGTTGCATAATACAGTTATTCTGTATCTAAATTATCTAAATGTTATAAGAAACAGAATAAGCAACTAAAATGCTACAAGAATAAGCTTTTATTTAGGCAAAAAAGTTTAGTTCTATCCTTTGTACTGACCATGGGTATGTGTCGACCTGTAAAATCTGATGTTTGTACCAGAAATGTCCCACTTTGGCCATTTGAAAAGGTGACAACCCTAACGCACATGCACAATCATCCTAACGGCTTTTAAACAGAAAAAAAGCATCGTCTGGGGGTGGGGTCACGTGATCTCAATATCACAAGACCTACCAGTTACAATTAAACAGCAGCGACAAAAATTATCATTCTATTGGGTCTAACTAATACCACAATGGAGCTAAAATTCAACTTGAGACCCCCGAGGAAGCTAAATCTATGTTCCTGCGGCTATTCAACAACTCAAGCAAGTAAATGAAGCTTTATCACTGATTTCACTTTTCCAGGATAACAATAAGGAAAGTCAACAAACACAAAATGCGAGTAATCTACCTTTTTAAAGTCTTTTGCTAGTAATAAATATTAAATAAGTTACCTGTGACCTCCTTACCCTCCGTTATAACATTCCAGTGACCCAGAAGACCAAAAAAAAATTCAGACGAGACGTAAATGCATCAGTTTGAACCTCTTTCCCGCTTCCCCTCTCAGTTATGCGACAGTCTGCAATTGACGTAACATCGCAGGTCTCTTTATTTCCATTTAAAGCACGTAGGAAACAACTATAATCGTCACAGTGTAAACAGCAACAATCCGGAGGTAAGCTGTATCTCTTTTCTCAAGTCACTGCTTCCACATATTAACAAGCAAATCAGAACAAAGCAATATACCACTGCTCAAATTAGAAAATCCAAATGACGCCAGTAGAAGGCATTCAAAAGGAGACGGCGCTAAAGAGAACGGACTCACCCTTCAATGCCAACTATGTCAGTAACAGCTAAATTACAAAAAACATGAACATCGAACTCTATAAAGACAAGCTTGGAAGCCTGATCTGAAGGAGTCCTAAATATAGTTACCAGGAGGAATACCTCTCAAGTGTACCTCATTGCGAGGAACGTACCTCATTTGGGGTCTTAAAAAGTTCATGTTCCTCGAATTCCACATTGAAAGACTGACGCATTCATTGTTAGGAACTTTTTTTAAGTGAAATCCATTGTAAATAGAAATGAGTCATATTAATTCATTAAAAGATCTTTATAAGTAAAACCAGCATATTTTAACCATCCTATGACCATCCTAGTTGAAGTTGTTAGTAAGCCATTAGTATGTGTTCCACATTTTGCCCATTTGTTCCACATTATGAGGGCTAGTGTTCCTCATTTTGGACGTGGAAGGTTGAGAGCTAAGGAGGAAAGTGTAAAATGCCTTCTACTGTATGACAATTTAAATCTACCTAAATAAAGACATCCACAGATGAAGTTCACAGTGGAAGCAATATCCCAGATCTAATATTTAGCAAAATCTATTGCTGTACAAGAGGGATGTGGATAGGGAGGGAAGGAACAATGGAGGGGATGGGAAATGAAAAAAAAATCAGTTAAGTTTTCCAGTTTCTTTAATACCAATTATCTTGAAAATAATTAATCTAAACATGAACTCTCTATCTTGTTTGAATCAGCCTTACTATATATTATTGCTGTATGTTTGTTGTATATTCCTCCTTAGCGGGTACAAAACATGTTATGGGATATATTGCCTGCAGACTAAGGCAGAATGAAACTGCGCCTGTAAAGAAATGTAGCTTTGAATGTTAGCTTAAGTAATCTTGAGGTTATAATACTTACTGGTGGATATTCCTTTCTTTGAAGGCAAAGTTACTGATTAACTGTCTAGATCTAACATCAATGAAATTTATTGATGTTCTGGAGCGTCAGCATTCATGTGTTTTGGCAATGATTGATAACACTTGGAACAAAGGTGGGACAACTTTATGTATCCCTCTGTTATACTTTAAAATCTCTTTTAATAATATGATACACCACTTCTTCTTAGGTTCATGCCAGTTACTCTCTTTCTCTATCAGGGGGATCGGTGGTTAAGCACCAAGGTAGGTTTACGGGGATTTGATGCTACTCTTTTCATTAAACACAACACATCCCACCATGACAAAGCCGTCACTAAGAAGCTTCATGCAAACACTTTCAATTTAAACACTAAAAAGTTTTAATTTGGGGAAATGATTATAATTGAATCTTGGAATATAAATGGTCTTCAAGATAAAAAAAAGAAAGTTTAGCACCTAACATATCAAAATAAATGTAATGTTACGTATCTACAGGAGACTCATATGACTAGTGAGCAGTGGAATAATAACAAAAATAGAAAATGGGTAAGACAAATAGTTGCAGCAGGGAATAACACATCGTCTAAAGGGACTGCAATTATAATTAGCAAATCCTTCCTAGGGGAAATTTTAGAATCAAAATCTGATTTGAATGGCAGATGGTGATATTTTGTTGGCACTTTCCCCAAAATAGATAAACCCATCCTATTTTTAAACATCTACAGCCCATGTTCTAATCAACATCTTTATCAATGAGATTTTTAATGTTTTGTTACAATTCCAAAACCACTGGGGGGGGGGACTGGAACTCCATATTAAACCTTAACAAAGATAGATCAGATCACACAAGGATAGTAAACAACCACTCCAAATCACAACAACACTTGAAGAACTAATACATATTTTCAATCTGGGAGACCCATTTACACTGTGCCAACATGATAGCTCAGTAAACAGGTTCACTTTCTTTTCAGCAAGACACAAATCATCGTCAAAAATTGATTTTTTCCTAATCTCTGAAAACTTAACCCATCTTAACATAAATTACCAAGCACATCGCAAATGTATTTCAGGCCATTCTAAAATACAAATTGCAATCAACCCGTTGAAAGTACGTCAACTAATATCATCTACAATACCTGGACCCTAAACCCCAACATAATTCAAAATGAAGAAATAACTCTTGAAATACATATCATCCTTGCCAACTTGAAAATGATCTCACAGTAAGCCTCACTCTCCATGACCTACAATGGCTGCAACAAATGCTATCAGAGGCACTCTCATTCAAAAAGCCTCATAGGTCAAAAAACGAAATAGGGAAACAAAAACAAAATTGGAATTACAATTAAAGGAAATAGAAAGCAAGATCCAAACCAATATTCCATAGAGCTTGAAGAAAGCATGATAAACCTATAAAAACAATTGTATAATCTACAACAAAACACTTAATTCATCATGGAACTCAAACTGCTGCACAAATATGCAGAATGGGCACAAACATCCTCCACAATGCTTGCCAGGCTAATAAATCTTAAAAATGGACCCCCAAAATCAACAAAATAAATTACAAATGGAAAATAATAAGTAAAAAATCTGATATAATAAATTCCTCTCAAGAAATATACAACAATATTTGTAACCTTCAAAATGACTGAAGTAACAAACAATATGAGGACTTTATAAAAAATCTAGAATTCCCTCAGGTAAATGAAACCCCAAAAAATTCTTAAAAACACCGCTCAAAAATAGAAGAGATAAAAATAGCTATCCAAAAACTTAAAGCGAGCAAAGCCCCGGGCCCAGATGGGTACACGGCTGAATTTTATAAAAAAGTTCTCTACACCAATCTCCAATATCTTTTTGAAAGTGTTCATCTGCATCAGTACCTTTGGCATAACTGATCTATTTATGAATATCTCAAAAATCACCTTAATTCTCAAACCAAATTCAGATACATCTAACCTATATAATTATAGACCGATTGCCCTTATAAACAGATATTAAAATATTAGCTCATATATTAGCAAACAGACTGAAAAAGGTATTGCCTTATATAAGCAACTGGGATTTATGCAAAACAAATAAATGACAACGCCTTAATTTTAGACACTATGATTATGTTATTGTCAAAAGACAAAGACCCCAGATATGTGCTATCTGTAGATGCCTGTAAAGCCTTCAGTAGAGTAGATCTAAATTTCTTATTTTTTATACTACCTTCCTTTGGTACACCACATGTCTTTAAAAACTTAATAAAAACACTATCAAAATGCATCTACAGCCTTACACATAAAACTAAATCCAATCCTATAAAAATATCCAAAGGTATGAGGCAAGGATGTCCCTTATCCCCTTATCTTTTCAGTCTTTACCTTGAACCGTTACTCCTCTACTTGGCCCAAAAAACATACCATCACATACCTAGGCTTTTAAACATTAAGCTTAAATATACAGTCTTTGTGGATGACCTTAATATCTATTTTGAGCTCCCGAATACAGATCTTCACAAAATATTAAAATCAATAAAAAGTTTCTCCAATATATCAAGCTATAATATTAACACTAAGAAATCTTATGACTTCCCAATAAATCCCACTGGGCATAGGGAATTCTATTTTCCTAAAACTGAAATAAAATTCAAATACCAGCTAAGATACCTGGGCATAAATTACTCCCATACACATAATGAATTGCTGAAAGCAAATCTCCAAAACACATGGGAAAACATCGAACAAGACATGTCTAGGTGGAAGAATATTAACCACTCTCAAAAGCAAGTATCATTAAAATTAATATTCTATCTAGAATTCTCTATCAACTCAATGCCCTTAATCTAAACGTCCCTGAAAACTTCTTTCAAAAAATAAAAACTGCCCTCTCTAGCTTCATATGCCATCCAAATTCTACTAGAATTAGCTATGATAAACTTATATTACCAAAGGAAAAGGGCGGCCTAGGTCTACCAGACTTTAAACTCTACTATACTATCATAAGTACTAGTAGATTAATACAAATTGCTAACCATGAACCTAATAACCAAACCTGGGCTCCTTTATGGACCAAAATCTGGTATAATCAGACAACTTCTCTAAACATTAACCCCCAATGCCTCCCATTTTTAAACTCAAGAATCTGCAATGCACTAAACCTTCATCCCATGATCAAAAATAAAATTACCCTTTTCCAGAATCTATTAGTGTCGCTTCAACTATCTAATACACTTGACTTTCTACATCCCATTCACCTCAACCCCAAACTGAAGCTCAATAACCAATCAATAAACCTAACAAACTATCTGTTAATTAAAAACTTTACAATATGGGAAATATATAAATTAAACAAATATAACATTATCGAAATAAGAGCTAAATTGGGAGTAACCAAAAATATGATATCATACTCAGGCCAATCATATTGCTCACAAATACTAAATTCTACACAAAATCTACTAAAAAACATGAAATAAAAATATCCCAGTTAATAATTAAAATTGAATCCTATAATAATAAAATTATTTCAAAAGCCTATAAATCAATAATAGCAATATGTACCAAAATGACATTTTATATTCTACCTATTGGCAAGAGCAGAATCAAAGTGTCACACAGATGGAAAAACCATTGGCCATAAAAACAACCTCAAACTAACCCTTTCAAAAGCCTGATATACACCAGATCATGATGAATAATAATGCCTACTACATGCCCAATGTTCTAAACAAATTCAACTCTAAATACTCACCAATATGCCCCTACTGCCCTAAGGAAAAGGCTGACTTGCTACACATCTTTTGGAGCTGCAAGAAAGTATACAAACTGTGGTGCTCATTAAGAGCTAAACCTGAAAAAGTGGGATATGAGAAAACCACATTGTCATTGGAAACAGCAATTCTGCACATTACACCAAAAGTACTTCCTAACATAACCAAACATATCCTTATAACCATGTGCACCCTAATAAAGTATTATATATCTAAAAATTGGCTAGGTAAATCTAAGACCTCTTGGGAAAATTTTAAAAATATTGCAGTCAAATTCATATCTTCCCATAAACTAGCCAATAAGAACCCAAATAAAATTACATATTTTCTAAAATACTGGGGATATATATTAGATACAATACTAAAAGACTAATGGCAAATATTTTTTTCCCTACTCTCTTACTCACTAAACATTAGGACAGTCTACAGTTTGTGAAACCCAAAACTCTTTTCTCTATAAAAATACCCCCCATGTTTTACCTAAACACTATTTTGCTTTCCTCAAGCCCTGATATAAATATCATCCTAGATATATGAAGACCAAGTGCAAACCCAATATATTTTTACCTAGTTTTCCCTATTTCCAATCATTGTACCCATAAGCTTCTTAGGCTTTTTCCTTTTATAGAAATATTCTGTTTTTTTTTCCCTAGGCATATACCATCTAACCCATAGAGACACTAAAATCAACAGTGGCTTTTAGATGTAATAGATGTAAATAGTTTCCTTTTTGGTGTTTTCTTGTTGTTTTATTTGATTGTTTGTTTTTTTGGGACATAAGTTTTGTATCACCAATATGGATAACAACAAAATGTCTGAGTTATATTTAAACACGGTGGATAGCCTTCAAATTTAATGATCACTTAAATAACATACGTTGTTTAAAAGATGTTAAAAATCTGATGACTCGGACTGTTACCACCCAGTATGGTATTAGCCTTCTCTTTCTGAGGATATATATATATATATATATATATATATATATATATATATATATATATATATATATTACCTTTAATGTTTTTTCAACTGACTTATTTCCAATTGTAGTGTCATTATTTTTTTCTTTGTTTTTCAATTGTATCCATATGCCAATGTATCTGTTAAAATGATTTCTATCTTTTCAATTACCTTTGTTTCTCAAAAATTAATACAATTTATTATTGAAAAAAAAAAGAAATGTATCCTCTTTTGTTATATTTTCCTTCTACCCCCCCGATACATCCCCATTCTTGCAAATCAAATTCCATTTCCCACCTATAAGTAATATTCCCTGCTGAAATCTGAATACTTCTCTCAAATTTTTTAAGCTCCATAAAAGCAGCTTTAGGTGGAATATAAACACACATCAGTGTAATCCTCATTCCTTGCTAGTAGCTCCTTACTACCACAAATCTGCCATTATTATATTTTTCCCCATCATCTATCACTACTGGAGCACATCTAAAAATGAATATAAGTATTCCTGTTTCCCTTTATATCTGATATTCTTTAAGAATATCCATCCTGAAATCATTTCTTTATCAAATTCACATGCTTAGTTCTTTCCAAATGTGTCTCCTGTAACATTGTTATTTGCACTCTGTATTTTTTAATTATTCTTTCCTTTGTTGTCTATACCTGTGAGAGCATTCATATTCCAAGAATAAATGGAAACTGTCGGTATTATGGTAAGACGTAATTATCCACACCTGGTATACATGGCAGCTTTTAAATGTCTTTTTCCAGCTATTGTGATACAGGCACCCATTAATGTTTGGCAAGTTAGTCCTTTATACACTTTTTTTCTTATCATCAACATTGGAACCTATGTCACATTTTACAAGACATTTTGTTTGAATAGAAACTCTCAAAAAACATACCCTAGAGCACCCTATAACTTAATGCAAACATACATTACTATGTACACCTTCACATAATGAAGCATAACCCTTATAATAGGAACATTTGTACCAAATAGACTGTTGCTAACACAGGCCCTAATTAGCCTGAAAATGAGATTATCCATATGAGATGCATGTTATTGCCTGCACTTTTACTTAAACTAATTGGTGTCTGTTCTTTTTTATCTGTATTCCCTTCAGATGTAAAAACAACTTGCATGCTTTCAGACATCATTAACTTTTAGCCATGAAGAAACCAGTATCCTTACTTTTATTGCCCTATTATCAGCTTGTCTCCATGGAAATGTAAGAGAAAAAAAGAAGAAAAAATGTAGTCTTTTGTTGCAACCAGAAAGACAAGCTGAAACATTTATTGCTTAAGGAAAACTTTTCATTATGCTTGGTGTTCTCATATTTACTTGTTTCCACTTAAAATTTGTTACTAAATTAAGCCAAGGGTCTTAATCCAGACATTCACCTATGCAAAAGTAAGATAAAACATATCAGTTCTACATATATTATAATCTGTGTATTTTATACCTCATCCCCACATGAACATCCCAAGATAATGCCTATTAACTTACACATGCTTTTGTCTAGTTTTTCTTCTCTTTTTGTACTGTAATGCCTATACTTCGTAATACCAAAAAAAAAAAGAAAGAACGAGAAGAGGGAGAAAAAATGTATCTGTTTATTGAAGTAATGTTATCATATGCAAGAGTAACTTAAAATACTTTACTATAAAATATGCAATTTATATTGTGAAATGATTCACAAAAATACTGTAAAGAACCAAAAGTTTTACTAACAGTTACCATTTTTTTCTTATTCCCTTTCCCTCACATTCCTTCCAAACATTAATGCCATGAAGCAAGATAAATGCTTTTCAATTTCCCACAAGTTTAACAAACTCAACAAAAGTCCACTCTTTCCACTTATTTTTATGCAGCCATATTTATCAAATGAGATTGATGCTTTGCAGTCTCACTTTTATTCACTAATTTCTGTATTGCTGATCTTCCTGTTCATCTCCTAACTACATATTCCAGTTCAATTCTAAGGCACTTCCGATACTCCTGGTCAATTCCTGTGCTTTTTTCCACCTCTTAAGCATTTTCCTTTGGAACAGTGCTTTATCATCAGAAGAATGAGAAGCAGAGTCCCCTTCTGCTTGATGACTCACTTTTTGTTGGACAAACCTTTGCTTTTCCTCCTAAGCCTGTTTTGGATAAAAAAATGACTCTGATCTTCCAGGAAAAAATATTCTGAAGACAGCTGGATACAGAAGCTTAAATCTCATACCTGCCTCTTCTTATTCCCTGATTACTGGAATAAATTTGTTTCTTATCTACTTGCTGTACAGGGAATAATACTTTTTCACAAACACTCTCCTGTCCCCAACTACTATTACTTTGCCCTTTTGCCATAGTTTTGTCAGGATCAACTCTTTCTGCCCGGTAGGTTTGCATCTTCACTGATAAAGGTCTTGGCTGATTTCTGATGGCTAGATTTGGAGCATACACAGTGTACCTTTCAATTAACAGTTCTTGCTGTGCAATGCCAGTCAAGTTGCTTATTTGTGCATTCATAAAATTAATAGAGTCTTTTCCTTCTAGTTTCCCCTGGTGCAGCATAAAATCTCAGATTTTCCCTATCTGCTCTGTCCCCTAATTCTGCCAATTTTTTAAACATATCTTCTTGAGCAGTCTCATACTCAGTCAGCCTTTTTTTCATTTTGACCTCTGTTTTTTTGCAGTTTTGTCAGCTCGTCTGAATATCTGTTTAAAGCTTCTTCCATTTTTCCAGTCTTTTGTTATCTGAGCTGATATACTCATGTAATGTTTTTTTTTTTATTTTAATCACCTCTGAACACATTTGACATATTTTTCCTCTAGAGTACTGGAAGACGTGTCTTGCACCAAAGCTGAAGCTTGAACTGCTTTTTACAGAACAGCTGCAGGATTATTCCCAGTCAGTATTTTCTCTTCACTTTTTCTAGTTGATTTAGACCCTCTTAGGATCTTCTTTGCTAGCATCTGGGCAGGGTACTTATTAGCCAGTAACTGAAGTTTACTCAAACTGACAATCTCACTCTCAGTTGCTTCTCAGTTTCTGTTTTCACAATGAGGTTAAGATGTTGATCAGTGTGCAGCCATTTTGGAAGCCTTAGTTTTCCCTATACATTTTTTTCCAAATTGTATTCCCAGCAAATTAATTTCAGTTCTAGAGAAAAGGAATTCCTGTTATCTCATGTTTATCCCCAAACCCTTTGCATTTATTCCTATTTAAATTAAGTCTCATCAAAGCTACATTTATTTCTATTTTTTTATAGCTTTGGTAACCCAGATGCTGTTTTCAGTTATGTTTAAGTCATTTGTATACACCATGTACATAGCAATAAAAATAAAAGCTCTAATCATAAAATGCCCATTTTAAAACTTGCAATACTTTTGTAATGGCGACAACCTTGTTTTTAAACCACCCTGTAATCTAATTTCTTGTCCTAGCTATCCATTAATCAGAAAGCTAGTATATGCATTTTATAAACAGATTACAATACTGTAATATATTGACTTAACAATCAATAAGCAAATAATATATGCAACATATTATCATAAGCTCTTCTATGTCAGAAGTAACCAATTTTCCTTCCTATAAAGTCAAGTTTCCATTATAATCAGCAAAATGTCATTCATAGACTTTCTTACTATTCCATAAATATCTTCCTCAAGTATCTTATAAGGAATATGCCCAAGTCTATTTTGTAAAATTTTCATAAAAATCTTATAATCTGAGGTATTCAAAGTCAGTGATCTCTAACTTTGAATAAACATTTTTTCCATTTTAAATATAAATGTAATAATTCCAGTACAAATTTGTTTATGATTTATACCAGACATAAGCCACTCATTCAATACATCTATAAAAATATTTTCTCTCAATGTTTTATGGAATGCATATACTATACCATAAGACTTTGGCACACTATGAACATTAACTTCATGTAACACTGCTTTCAATTCTTCCAAAATTATTTCCTTTCTCAAACCTTGTGTATCAGCTTCATCCCACTGTTTAACTTACCATTCAGTTATATGAATAACATTTTCTTTCTATACACATTTTCAGTATACATCTCAATGGTAAGCATAATATTTTCTGTGGATATAATATAGTGCCTTCTTCATTTTTAATACTAGCCATCATTCCTTCATCTGAGTAAACTGTTTTCCTATTAAACAAGTTACATATTTATTTTCCTAATAAAACACTATCACTTTTATGCAAGTTAAAATAATATCTACTTTTGTCTTAGATTTTTGTTTTTCTCTTCACTAATATAACTTTCCAGATGTACTGTACGTAGTCAGTCTTGTATTTTTGTTTAAAACTTATCCACCATTTTTCAAAAGATTCATAAAAAGACCACATAGTATTATGACCTACCCTTAATTTAGACATTTTACTTTGAAAATATTTATCTTCTGTCACTATACCCATGAGTTGTTTAATGCCTTTTTCCTTACTGAATATGCCCTTCATTATTAGTTATAACAGATCTAATAAATTATAGACTGTATAATTTTAATTATTAAGATTATAAAGAAAGGGATAATGTCTAGATCTACAGATGTCATTGCCCCCTTACTTAGCTTTCATTAGGCCAACCATTTAGTATAAATCCCCATTTGGCATGTGTCTGTACAAACACATGCAACAAGTGGAATTCCCATATAGATACTTTATTAAAAGGGTGCAAGGCCTAAACAATATGCTTTACAAGGGATGAATAAAAGCCCTGTCACTATTCTCAGTATCCTATAGAACACTAAGAGGTGACCTGTGTCTGGTATACTATGAACTCTATACTGATGGACCTACTGCACGACAGCAAGTCAAATGGCATCATAAATACTCAGTGTAGGGATCTAAACCACTTCTCCAACAGCAGTAGAATGATTAAAAGGGGCAGGTTTATCTCGTTGAAGATTTCACTGCTCTGAAATAGACTGCCACTGTGAAGGTTGCCAGCCTAGCTAGATAAAAGTTTGTAAATAATTTTATGTTATTTGTAAATATTAATATAATACACAGGCTTGTTTTACAAATGTAAAGAAAACTATGTGTTATGATTAAACTATATGTTGTACTGAGCTTCAAAAATGTAACAACAGTGTACCGTGCTGGAAGAAAGCTGATAAGTCAAGCATTTTAGGGCTGTTTGATCTCAAGCTCGGAGACAGGATGTCTGGACTAAGTAACTCTTTTGATTGTCTTAGGACAAGAGTTAATTACTAGATTTTATATGTAAAATGTCTTTTATTGCTGTGGCTTCCTGCATGTGTAGATTACAAAAAGAAATGTAAATTTTAAGGTCTGTGAGCCTGTGAAACTAAATCAGAACTGTTAAGAATGATGTAATCTGAAATAACTCAGCAGTACTGTGTTATCAATTTAAGGACAGAAAAAAAGGAGAGCATTTTGGATTTTTTCTGAACCTGAACACATCAGCTCACCAGCACTTGCTTTGCTATGTAAGTAGGATCTTAGACTTTAGTATTTCTCTTAGAGTTAGATAGAAATATAGCCAGATTAGCCTAGCTGTTTTCTATATTTATGTCAGACTATCCTACAATATAGTTTTAAAAGTTTCCTGTGATTTCTGAACTCTGTAATGTCATTGTGTTGAGGTAATAAGTACTGTCTTGTGTTTTTATTATTTAATGAAATATTTTTAAACCTTTCAACTCTGTCTGTTTTGTGTAGAGGTAATTTAAGCTTTAGAGTATATACATGCATTTGGTGATAGTGTCTAAGCCACTCTAGTAGTCTTGCTGCTCAGTCACACTTACTATTTGGATAACAGTACTATTACACAGTGAAATTGGTCACCCTTTGGGAAGGGCCTTATTAGTAGCTGATAAGAGTAGTTGGTGGCAGTGATTGCTACCTTATAGCCTGGCAGGAGGGGGCATAGCTGTAGAACCCGTGCCAGCCTTCCCCGGGAGTGTCTGTGTGTTTCTATATAAACCAGATCCCAAAGTGTGTGTGTGTGTGCGTGTGTGTGTGTGTGTGTGTGTGTGTGTGTGTGTGTGTGTGTGTGTGTGTGTGTGTGTGTGAGCTACTTGGCTACTTGGGCAGGGACACGAAGCACTGGTTGGACAGAGTGGGTACTGGAGATTTTGGCTTGACTACTCGGCTGAGATCTGAACCCTAAAGCTGTGCCAGTGGGGAGTCTTATTGGGGATCTGGAGAGAAAGGGAGAAACCAGCCCCAGACTGACTGTGATCTCTGTGTGCTCTTAAGGGAAATTGTACTTTACTGTGTGTGTACTTGTTATCCTTCCCAATGTGCACACCCCTCACTTGTGCTAGTGTTGAGGATTGATGCCCCTTGATTACTGGGCCAGTGCATGGATGTCACACCCATAAATGTAAAACAAACCTCAAGATTCATATTCAAACGCAACTTGGATCTTAGATGGGTAATAGAGAATTTACTCCTGAAATGCATTCTGTACTACTAAATGACAGAGGCAGTTCCTAAATAAGATCAACATATGGGTCCCCTCAAAATATCTGTGGTATGATCTCAGTTATTCTCACTAGGGGTATTATATAATTATTGCCCATGGGATGGGTAAGGGCAATGTAACACCAAATGGGATAGGATAATTCAAGCATCAAAAGGGAAATTGGTTAGGTTTAAAATGGCCTGCATGGACAGCTAGCCTTTTATTTACCTATGTAAGTATAATACAACAATGATCAGAAAAATAAATATCATAAATGTCTGCAGTCTGTAATTACTTCATAAAAATATTCAGAATAAACAGCATAATCAATTTATATTGTGTATTTTCCATGCCTTATATATATATATATATATATATATATATATATATATATATATATATATGTACTGTCTTTGTTTACTTGTAGTTGTCCATGTTTTAGCATTTCTCTATATGCTTTAACATCTTCATATGTGTATATTAGGCTAACTACTAGCGCTTTTATAAGCCTAGATGTGCAATCCAAATATGACACAAAAGCTTTATGTTTTAGACATTTATAAAGGGGGTGATATTTGGTTATGACATGATTTACTGGCTGCCTCTGTTCATCAGAGACATATGCACCACACAAGCAATGAATTTTTGATTTTCCATCCAGTGGTCCATGTTATGCTGAAATAGGGTTAGAGAGGGACTTTGTTTCACATGGATGGGGGCATATTACAGATAAAGGAATCTCTGAGATACATATCTGTCTCATTTTCATGTTGCAAGCAAAATTTAGGTCATTAATCTAGTTGTTTTGATGCTGTTTGTTTTGTGGATGTGTAGAAGGTTCATCAGAGTGGGGTCCAAGGATGCCTTGTAAGCCAAGCATAGATCTCCTGTCTGTAGTCTGTAGGAGATCAAGTATAGAGATAGGGCTTTGAGGCGATTTGCAGACGACATTGTGTTTATGCCATGTACTCTTTGAAGACATTCTGGTGTCTGCATTTGTCTGGTTAGGTACATACAGAAGAATGCATTAAACTCCATGATGGGTCTGATGATGGCTGAGTACAATGGTATTATGACTTCCCTGGACCTAGATACCATACCTTTACTTATAAGATGAGCAACATAGAAGGATTTTCTTACTACAAAAGACACAGTGGTTGAAGACTAGGTTATTATCAACTCTTAGGGGAGTTTTATTAATGATGCAGTTTCCTCAGATGACTGACATCCCAAGAGTTACTATAATGCATTTCTTGGCATTGAGTTTTAACCTGAGCCTTTGGCACAAGTCATTTCTCTGTTTTAGAACTTCCTGTAGAATGTTTGTGTCTTGGTGGATTCTCTGACTGCTCCCACTTTGCAATCATCAGTGAACATGGTCAGCCAGAGGCCTTTGGTGTTAGCTTTAACTTTCAAGAAGTAGATGCCAAAGAGAAGTGTGCCCAGCATAGAACTATGAGGAACTCCACTGGTGACTGGCCTCTTTGTGGAGGTGGTCTCATTTATTTTAACTTTCTTAGTCCTATTCATGAGCCAGCTGGCTATCCAGTACATTATACCAGGGTTTGTGCCTAATTCTGTAACTTATGCCTGATTGGGGAATTCTAACAAGTGCTTTTGCCTAAACAAGGTAGGAGTTATTCACCATTTGAGTATCATCCATTACCTTGGTGACTTTTTCAAAGAAGTACACCTAGTTCAGTAG
The DNA here is from genome assembly GCF_019279795.1 of Protopterus annectens. NCBI lineage: Eukaryota > Metazoa > Chordata > Ceratodontiformes > Protopteridae > Protopterus > Protopterus annectens. The sequence continues at coordinate 1,603,933,471 of NC_056743.1, read as the reverse complement.
GTATGATCTCCCTTTGATAAATCCAAGCTGAGATGGATCCAGTGTTGGGAGGTCTCCAATGTCTTTGTTGATTATTTCCATGATATTTCTTTTCATGGCTTTGCAAATAAGAGTAGTCAGACTAATAGTTTTGCAGTTTCTGGGATCTGTAGATGATCCTTCCTTATGAATGGGGATGACCATTGCAATCCTCCATTCATATGGTAAAAAGCTTATTTTGAGACTACAGTTAAATAGTGACTCCAGTGGTCCTGATAAATTGTATTTTAGACTGTAAAGGAGTCATCCTGGGATATTACTGGGGCCATTCAGGCTTTGTTCTTGGCCTTAACAAGCTCAGCCAGGACATGCTCTTTATTTATAGTTGGAGGGGATATGTTTCAGGGTATTTCATGGGGAGGGTGGCTGGGGATGAGTGGGGGGGGGTAAAGTTGGAACTGAACTTTTCAGCCAACAGATTCACTATATCACCCTCCTCAATAAATGTGGCACCATTAATCACCAGTTCATCACACTGTTTTGTGCTGCCTTTGAGGTTTCTGATATAAATGAAGGCTTTATGGCTGTCTTTACTTGGAAGGCTAGTTTAACCTTGAAATTTGCTTTATTGAACTTAATTAGCCACCTTATTTGGATGTTAAGTTTGATGAGAGAGTTCTTATCTTTATGAGAGCTACACTTCCTGATTTTAGCCATGTTTTGTTTCTCTTGTTTCCTTGTATCCTGTTTAATTTAGGATGCCACCAGGGTGGTTTGTTTTTGAAGTTATGTTTGGGCTTACTTCTGTTAGGTGCAGCACCTCAATGCAGTTATTGATGGGGTTGCACAGGGTTTCTGTGAACAATTCTGTATAAGCTTTTGCATTCTCTGGGTTTAGAGAGGCATTGAGTTTTGACAAACTATCACTTAATAACAGGTAATTTGCCTTTAAATAGTTCCTAACTATACCTCTTAACCTGGAAACATCAGAAATATGGACAAAGGCCCATGAAACGTAGGTACAGCTGGTCAAAAATCTGGATGCTGATTAATAAAAAATTTACATGCATAATTATGTAATCCCACCCTCCTCAATGGAATTGTGGGATACCAACATCCATCACTAATTAACAGAAAAATTAATAATAATAATCATGCTGCAAGCAATAACAATTTGTATAGAGCAACTACATGAGCTTTGGTTTCAAAGACTGATTCTTCTCTTTTCAGAGTACATCAGTGGAGGGGATATACAAAGTAATTTTGTGTGCACAGCAAGCCTTAAGAAGTCTTGTATCCCATATGCCTTGCTTGTGTGTAAACCAGTTCAGCTATGCATCATGACCTCTCTGTGAACATATTAATCATATAGTTTCTAGCTGAACAAAATATAAATATGTATATGTGCAGGAAATGCAATTCGTACAAGAAAAAATGAAGGTGGAAAATCTAATAGTAGTACAAGAAAGTTTACGGAACAGATGACACACACACACACACACACACACACACACACACACACAAAGAGGTGTAAGACCCTACAAGGAAAACTACTTGCAAAATGCAGTGAGTCAGATGTGTAGTGGAAAAAATAATAAATAAATAATAAGAAAGCTGAGACACGTAGTATAGAATGATCTGGGCATATCAGAGAAAGAGGAAGTGAGTATCTGGTCAGTGCGCATGACTAAACTTTTAATCATATCAGCAGATTCTTTTAAGCAGTAAACATAACTGCACATGTTCCGAAATACATATTATGACATGTTTATAAATTTTGATGAAACTGATAGATAGCTGGAACATGTGAATGGATTAAAATGCACTAGCAAGTCTGCTTAAGACTGCATTCTTTCTAGTTTCTCATGAGAACATTTCACCATTGTAACATTACTAATGCTGAGTTGGGAGAAGGCTGTTTTAACTAAAATAGTTTTAGCACATTGACGTATTTCATTTTAGATATTTAGTACTGTTCTAATGAATAACTACATTTACAGATGATAATATTAAACAACTTTTTATTGGATGCTGGCAGTGGTCTGATAGATAACACTTGTTATTTTTCTTATAAAAATACCTGGACATGTTTGCTCAGAGACACAGTACTGACTCTGGTTCTGTCTCCCACACGTGTGATTTCTAATAAATTTTGAAACTCTATCAAGACTGTTTATTTATTTAATTTTTATTTCCATAACAGTGTGGTGCCGTGACAAACTGGGTTGATTATTCCGAGTAAATTAGGGGTTGGTACTGTGGATTAACAGTCTGGGCCCTGTGACAGTTCTCTGGCTACTGGTTGCTCCACAGTATTAATTCATGAAGCAGCACCAATGTTAGTCTTGACAGACTTTCTGTTGTATGAATTAACCAAAATTTAGTCTCTCTACAGAACAGGCTCCTGAAAAGTAAGATTTTTCTCTTCAGTTTTAGCTTTGTCTGTATATTAACTAACAGAATGCAAATGGGATTCCTTACAAATGAAATACAATATTACTGAGCATGAAAGTGGGTTTTTGCAAATAGGAAATTTGCACCTGTAGAGTATGAATGGGAATGTGAGCAGGTTCCTTGCAAAAATTCACTTTGATAGAGGCAGTTTTTAGACGTACGACAGTGGGTTTTGCAGAACAAAGAAGTCTGCACATTTGTGTGAATGACTAGAGGCATGAGAGTGGGACTCTTTGCAAATAAAATACAAAAAGGTATTATAAAATATAAAAAGTATTACGTGTGATAATGAATAACTAACATCTGATTCTTTCCAAAATCTACTTATTTCTCTAAAACTGGGAGCAAAATCTAGTATTATAAAAGAACCAAAACAGGGCACTCCAGCAAATTATATGTTCCATCATTGCAACAGGAGAGTTGTAAATATACAAAAAGGTAAAACATATTAACAAACAACATTGACAAGCTAGTTTTTCCCCTTATGGGAAGCTTTGATAAAGATATTTTAGCGAATCTGCAAAAGAGATTAAGAGGAAAAGGTAATAAAGTACCTGCAAGCTGCTGGTTAGCTTTTAATGCATGGCAAGTAGAATCGAAAGGCAGAGAAAAAGAATCAATAGTACAGAGTTTAAAACACAATACAGCAACAAATAAGTTAACTAGAGTACGGCCATGGTCAGCACTGAATTTTCAGACTATTTTAGATTCCCTTCCATCAATAAGAACAAATCCTGAAAAATATGCCAGAATACTTAGGGGCCATGTGCAGTTACAAGCTTCACCAGGGGACAAACAACAGCCTCCTGTCTGGAATACCCCTTGGAAACCCCCTCCCTGGAAAGAAAGTAGATAGGATAGCCTTGAACAGATTTTTCAGCTATTTTCTTTCAAACAAAAAGGTCCTTTTGTTGATATTAAAGTAAAAGATAATAAAGTCCCATTTTTTGATCAATGCACATGCCACTAGATCTATGCTAAATGCTGAAGCTGCTAAAAAATCTCTCTTTAACAAGTAACCAAGTAAAAGGTGTGAAAGTGTCAAAAGTCCCTTAAAAAACAGAAAGTGTTCCTATACAGATAGGACCCTTAATTGAAAAGTATGCTTTCCTTGTTAGTACTTCTGCACCTTCCAAACTTTTAGGCAGAAATTTGCTTTGCAAACTATAATGTACTATATTGTATGCTCCCTATGGAGTGTATTTGAAATTCCTGACACATCTCCATTTACTCAGTTATGCTTGAGCACAGATAATTTAGCAGACAAATTGCTCTTTACGTTTTTCCAAAATACTGACGGTAATCAAAATAGTGAATGATAACTTCTAGAATCTGTATCATCTCACATCTGGACAACTCATAAAAATAACATAGGATTAATTAAAAATGCACTTAATTCAAATACCTTTAAAATCTAATGTCTGTCTCCTAGTTGTACCTCAGTATCCCCTCTGTACTGTAGTTGAGTCTGAAATAAAACTGGTAATTTCAGCCTTACTCACGCAAGGATCATAAGACCTAAGAAGAGCCCATGTAATACCCCAATGTTACCTGTAAAAAACTAGGTAAGGACACTTATAGATTTGTGCAAGCCCTTAGAGTTTTAAATGCAGTAGTTATACCTTCTTTCCCTATTGTCCCCAACCTTGCTACCATTCTTAGCTCCATATCACCTTCTGCCACCTTTTCGGTTATAAATATTTCCTCAGGCTTCTTTTCTATTCCCATTCATCCAGTCAGCCAGTACTTATTCAGTTTCACCCATAAAGGGCAGCAATATACTTAGACATGCCTAACACAGGGCTATGCAGAGTCTCCTACTTTATTCTCTAGAGAAATAAAAGACAGATAAAATACATTTACCATTTGGGTCTTTACCTGTACAGTATCTAGATCCTTTACTTTTAACTTCTAATTCTTTGACTGCTTGTCAGACACTATTTTATACTTTCCACCTTAGCTAAATTAGGCTTCAAAGTTAATAGAAAAAACATTTAAAAAAATTAAGCTTTGGCAACTACAATGATATTTGATTTCTGAAAATGCACATTACATTTGGATTACTGCCATACAATCTGCAACATGTCCTACTACTTTAAAACAACTTAGAGCATTTCTAGCTTTAGCAGGATACTGTAGACAATGGATCTCCATTAGAGTTATTGAAAAAAGAAAAAAAAATGAAGGTTTCAGACTTGTTGCTTATTATAGCACAAAGTTAAATCCAGTGGCATCTGCCATTCCCCCATGCCTCAGAGCTGTAGTCAGGGCAACAGCACTTATTCTGGGTCATAACACTTTTCTTGCAGTTCCACATTCTGTGTATGCCTTACTGTTAACCACTAAAACTCAATATTTTTAGTGGTAAAACTAAGTATCTTTCTGCTTCTGGACTGTTTAAATATGAATTGAATTTACTTAATAACCTTTCTTTGCAGGTTCACTCATTCCTACTGCAGATGAGGAAAAACTGCACAAATGCCTTTTAATTACTAACTATTTGTTTCCTCCTAGACCTGACATACAAGACAGTCTAGTAATGAATCCTGACTTGATTTTATTTGTTGATGGATCATGCATCAGGAATGAAAATAGACTACTTATAGCAGTGTTTTTCTGTCTGCACTGAAAAGATTTTACTAACTGGGCAGTTATATGGACAAATGTCAGCTTGAATTGCTGAATTAGTAACTACAGTATTACTGAAGCCTGTAAATTAGCTATATATCTGTTACTATTTAACGGACTCCTTGCTTCTGCCCTCCTTTATTGCTGTGGTTAAGTACAATGCATATTGCACTGATTTTGCTGAGAGTGCAGTGAAGCAAAATTTCTTTGCAAAATATTTTGTCCTTTTACATTCAAGCTGAGAACTCCAAAAGGATAAGGTGGATCCATGATAGCTGCTGTCACTCTCTGGACTTACTTTGGTGCTATACTAGCACCTGAGTTGGCATGGGCTTATTATTTTCCTTCCCATCTGGTAAAAAAACACAGTTTTCAAACAGCTTTTAACTGATTAGTATACCCCTTACACTTCTGAAGTTATTCAACACCTAGTAAGTACCTGTTATATTTGTTTGTCTTATTTCTAAAACTGCACGTCTCTACACAGCATATCAAGAAACATTAGAGATCTTCTTGTGTGCAAATAGATTTTGTAGAGTTACTTGTATGTGCTAGGTTTAAATATGTTTTGGTATTAACAGCTGCATCTGTAAACAACTTTTTTTTTATTTTTTATTTCTCATCTGAGTCTCTGAGCAGGCAGCCAGGCACTGCCTCATGAAGCTGATGTCATCACACACGCCCCTTCACTTTAACATTACTGGATATGCTGGTGATGAGTGATGATGTCAGCCATAACTAAAAACTGTATAAAAAAATTGGGATTTGAAGGGGCCACTTGGGAATTTTTGGCACCCCATTATTTTGCCCTCAAAATCAGTAAATTCTGAGGAATTTGGAACATTTGAGAGATATGTTCCTAACTGTTACTGGGATTACTGAGATAACTGAGTTGATTTTGATTTCAAAGGAGACAGCTGTATGGTGAGGCATTACCAGGGAGGACCTGACATTTTAGGGGTGCAGCATTTTCCCATATTTGTGAGTGTGGTCCAGTTTGTTGGAGCCTGTAGTGAGCATATGCACTAAATGGTCAAGGCTGTCTGTATTTATGAAGTCCAGGAATCTCTGTGTCTGCAGATTTGAGGCCATGTAGGATTCCCAGCCTATAGAGGGCTAATTCAAGTCCTCCATGAGTAGACTGCTTGGTTGGATAGTAAGTATCTCCAGTAGGTCTACATATGTGCTGTGAGTTTCGTGGGATATGGAGGGTGACTTATAGGTAGCTAGGATATGGTATGGGATTTTATCTATGGTGATCTGCATGAGGAGAAACCCCAGCACGTCATCCTGTTTAACCAACCTAGAGGTGTGCTTGTTATTGATGTATACTGAGACACCTTCACCTTTAGCCCCTGTCTGTGCTGCAAATAGTCTACAAGTACGGAAGGTACTGAAATCTTGCACTGCCAGAGTAATCACTGTTGCTTTAAACGATGTCTCTTTAACTGCACAAATGTTTATATTCTCAAGGGTGAGCAGGGCTTGGAGAGAGTGCAGTTTTTTTTGTTTAGGCTCCTAGTACTGAGCAGTAGCTCCATTCTGGCAGGTTGGTAAATTTGGCATTGCCTAAAATAAGTTATTAACCCGAAAACTGAGCTCACCAAACAAGGAGACACACCACTGGCCATGACTGTAGAATTCCACAAAGTTTATTATTCACACAGGTTAAGCGCTTTCATCCAAAGACTCTTGGACTTCTTCAGAACAACACTTACTAAAACCTCAACCCTTAAATACCCACATATCCTAATGACATCACAAATTAATTAGTTAATTAATCAATTAAATATTCTAAAACATAAAACATTAAACATTAAAGAAACATTACTAGATATAAATAAAAACATTAAAAACTACCCTAAAATGTACTTTAATTTCAATACATCTGAAATGCTTACATTGTCATTGATGCCCGGATAATTGGTGGCATCTAAATGCAGCTGCCACCTTAATTCACAAATATCAAGATGTAAGTCTAAAAACCTACCCTGGGCATCTTTATTCAATTGTTGCAAAACTAAAAATTTAAATACATGCTCTGGAATATTAAAAAGATGCCTGGCCAATGCATTAGTAGCTTTCCTGTTTTTAATGTCTAACAAATGCTCGTTGATCCTGTTTTTAAATCGCCTACTGGGCTTTCCAATATAGAAAGCCAGGCAATATTCAAATTTAGCCATGTACACCACATTCTTACTAATACAGTTGAAATGCCCTTGGAAATAAATGTTGGTCCCATTAATACATACCTGACTACCAGTCTCCAAGATGTTTTTACACGTAGTGCACATTCCACACTTAAAATTCCCAAAATTCTGTTAAAGCTATTAACATTATGGTGGCTGTCCATCTCTAATATTTCCTTAAAAGATTTGTCCCTTCTAAAGACAAACCTGGGACCACTCCCCAGTTTGTCCACAAGATGTCTATTATAGTACAACAGCGTCCAGTTCTTTTTGATGGTATGTGTGACCCATTCAACGTCCTGGTTAAATGTAGTAATAAACATCAACCCTCCTCTCCCTTTAACTTCGGGGTTTTGATCTCATTGCATGTTCACATTAGCTTCTGTTGTCAACATCATAGTCCCTATAAGTATGGGTTTATAAACACCTTCATCTCTCTTCTTTTTAATTTCGTCCCTCAAAATTTTACAAAGGGGTTCAGGATAGCCTCTTTTTATAAACAGCCCTGTCATAAAATCTATTTCTGACAGGAAGCCTTGGTCACAACTTACCATTCTGGCAGCCCTTACATACTGTCCCTTGACAATGGACTTCTTTTGATGGTAAGGGTGCCAGCTATGGAATTCCAAGTAGGAATTGGAGAAGGTGGGTTTCCTGTATATCCCTGACTTCAATATATTATTTCCTTTATCTATTTTTAATTGAACATCCAAATAGGGTATTACCTCCTGATTGTATTCGTAGGTGAACTTAAGAAATTCAACAGTCTGATTAATATACTCGAGGAATCTCTTTAGACTTTTTTCCTCTCCTTCCCAAATTATAAAAATATCATCCAGGAATCTGGTATAATGTTTAATATGGGGCGGATATTCACCAGGGAATATATACTCTTGTTCCTAATAGAACATAACGTGATTGGCATAGATGGGGGCACAAGCAGCCCCCATAGCCACACCCGTCAACTGTTTGTAGTATTGTCATTCAAAATATAAAAAATTGTTTTTTAACACTGCCTCCATTAAGGTTATAAAAATGTTAACCTGTTCCTTATCAAATAACAAAGTCTTGTTTAGCTGAGCCTCAAGCCATTCCAGCCCTAAATGGTGGAGTATCACTATAAACAGGTTACACATGTCTATTGTAACCAAAAATATATTTTCACTAATATTAACACCTTTTAATTTGTCCAAAAACTGCCATGAATATTTAGTAATGTATGAAAAAACCCTCAAAACCTTTTGGAGATGATAGTCTAAATATCTGCCTGTGAAACAAGTCTTGGCCCTCTTCCCATCCACAATGGGCCTGAATTGTAAATTTGCCAGGCCCTTGTGAATTTTGGGAATTTCAAAAATATTGGTGACCACGGGAAACTCATTTTTTAAATATTTCCATTCATTTTCATTAATCTGCCCTAGGTAAAGCATGTCATCCAACATTAAATCCAATCTCTTGTAGGCTATATGGATTTCACTAATACTAATCTCATTATATGTTTCATCCATTAAAACAGTTGTCATATTATCGATATAATTGTGTTTATCCATTATAACAGCCCCACTGCCTTTATCAGGCTTCATTATGTGAATGCTTTTGTCAGAGGCTATCTCAAATAATAAAGTTCTCTCTTTAGGAGGCAAATTGTTACATGGATTGTTAGACAGCCTTTTAAATTTGTCTCTAATGTCTATCTCACATATCCTTTCGACTGTTCCTATGTGGTTGTTTAAAGGGGGATTAAAATAACTTGGCCTTTTCAACCCATGATTCTGCTCTTCCAAACTTTCACCCCCAAACCATACTTTTAAATTTATTTTTCAGGTGAAAAGTTTCAAATCTATAAGTATGTCCGATAATGTACCATGCCTGCAAGGCACATAAGTGAACCCCTTAGAAAGCAGGTCGGCATGTGCAACACATAGAATTCTTTGAGTAATTATACACTTTATAATCACCCATTTTATTCAAAACAATACTAGGATAATTAACCCCCCTTACATTGTTCACCCTTTGCATTGCATCAAACAGAATGTCAAAGTCTATTTGTTCGTCTTCATTACAGTTGTTAAATGTCCCAAAACAATCTTGAACAAATTAAAATATTTGCTGCTTTGATTAACATTGTCTATATTGGCATTAGGCTCGCATTGAGTATGTAAACTTACATCAGACAGTGAACCCATAGAAGTGTCTGTTAATACCTCAATCGGTGTTTCCACTGGTTATGTTATTTTGGCTTTGCTCCCTGCTCGATATACCTCCAGTCATCATTCCACCCTTGAAACACGGCTTGCTTCTTGTTTTTTAGCCTTTCGGATCATCTCAGGCCATCTTTTGAGGGTAAACCCGGTTGTGGGGGCTGATGAATGCTCTGACGAGACGTCACTTCCTTGTTTTGATGAAACAGCTGATTGGCAGAAGCCTCCCAGTTACCACAACAGCCAACAGAGAGCAGCTACACCTTCCCTTCAGTGTATTCGGTGGCATTTCTTTTTAATTTGCTAATTTTATGATGGAATATATTATGACAGCTGTTGTCAATACCGGCTAACATATTCTGAAAGTTAGTTTGGTAGTGTTCGAGTTTATCAAAAGTGATTTACTCTTTGTTTTGCTTATCCAACTCTCCGGCCAACTGCTCAATAGACCGGCTGTTATATTTGATCATCATCTTCATTAACTCCATTCCTTTATGATCAAATAGCCGGTGCACCTCCTCTAACATATCAGAATTGCTCTCAATGCCATTAGGGTACTTCTAGCACCATAACCCTCATGGTACCTGCCCCAACTCTACGTTCCTTTCGAGATAGCCATTTTCTATTTGAAGTTTTAAGTCCAAACAACTTTCTTTCAAATGTCTTAATTCTGTCCGTTAAGGACTGGTTGGACACATTCTGTTGGGTCAGTATACAACCTGATTCAATGCGAAAATCAAATGTATTGAGTTTCCATTAGTCAACATTACTGACCATGGACCCTCTAATACCTGCAGACCCTGACAGGAGCCTCTGCTCCAGTCAACCTATAGAGTTATTAGTTCCCTGTGCTTGTGTGCCTAGCAGCCGGTACCTCTCCTTCTCATATCCCCTTACTCTTGCCTTCTCCTGCCTCTACACTACTCTCTTTTTTCTTGAGACTTTTCCCTCTCTTCCCTGCCCTAGCCACTAGGTGGCGCTCTCCTTATTCTCTTTCTCCATCACTACTTCTCTTGCCTAGAATCAGCCCTTAAAGTTATTTGTTACTTTCCCTATCTCCCTTAAGCTCGATATTCTATCTTACAGTCTGCCTATCTCCCTGCTAATAGTGCTGGTACTGCTCCAGTACTCTGCCTGACCTCTCAGCTCCACCTCACCCCTCTCGACCTTACCTCCTACTGCTTGTTTTCTACCTAGTCCTGCATACCTATTTCTATTCCTCTGGTCTCCTTTGGTCTCCTGTCTTTCTCTTCCTTCCATATACTGTTTGCTCCTGCCATACCTACCTGCATTTCTGATTGTCTCCGCTCTCCACCTCTGTTGTGTCTTACCTCTATTCTGGATACTACGCCTCCTGTTGTTTCTCTATCTACCCAATCACTATTATCTCTACCTATCCTCTTTTAATTATTATTTTCCACCCTGCCCCTTACGTATTTTCTCAGTCAGCCCCGTCTTTTTCTGTCCACACTCCCCTTTTCCTTAGTCCCGCCTACCCTCTCCTTTCTCCTTGCAAGCATTTTCACCCGCCCCGCCTATCCTCCTCTGTGAGGTTACTTATACCCCTTCCTGTATCTGCGTCACTCCTTTCTCTGTATCTCACCTTTCCAGGTCCCTGGCTGCTGTGCGCTCCTGCCCTGGTGTGCTTACTCTGGTAGGTTACAATAACCAAGAGTTTCTCTGCTTGGCTTTAATGATGTTCTTGGTGCCTTGGAACTGAACTTAATACTGTAAACTCGCTGCTTTAAATTGCTAGAAGCCTAAACGTTGCTTATTGTTGATATTTTTATTGCTCGTTGAGCGTATGGACCTTGTCGCAAGTCTGTTGTTGTCTGCCTTGTATGAAACGCTGCATTGATGTTTTAAATTAAGAGAACTTGTTGCATAAGCTGTTATTTTATCATATTCATCACAAACACATGCTACCGGGTTTACCCTTGCTTATTGTTGTTATGTTTATCGCTCTCTGAGCGTATGGACCTTGTCGCATGTTTGCTGTTGTCTGCCTTGTTTGAAACGCTGCATTGATGTTTTTAAATTAAGAGAACTTGTTGCATAATCTGTTATTCTAAGTTATCCATCACAAACACATGCTATCTGGCTTACCCCTACATTCTTTACAACGCTAAGGGTGGTCTTATGGTTAAGGGTGCTGCCTGGGTGTAAACCCTATACTGTAGAAGAGTTTTTCCACCTATTTTATGGTAGCAGCCTTTTACTATCTACCTGCGCCACCCTCATGGTGCTCTCTATACCTACAACTGGCGTATTTGCATTCGCAAACACGCTAACTGCCATCTGGGTTTCTCCTGCATTCTTAACAACGCTAAGGGTGACTATATGGTTAAGCGTGCGGCCTGGGTCTAATCCCTATATTGCAGTAGAGCTATTCAGACTTCCAGTAGTTATAGCCATCTTCTACCTACCTGCACCACCCACGTGGTGCTTCTACATCTACACCTGGCGTGTTTAACTTTGCAAAACGCTTACTGCCAGTCGCCTTACTAAATGACCGTGCACTAATGGCTTGTTCCTAAAGGCGCCTCTGCCGCTAACCTGTTTTATGTGTTTAACATCTACACCTGGCGTGTTTAACGTTGCAAAACGCTTACTGCCAGTCGCCTTACTAAATGACCTTGCACTAATGGCTTGTTGCTAAAGGCGCCTCTGTCGCTAACCTGTTTTTTGTGTTTAACTAGCCATTCTGCCCTTTTATTAAAGGCTTTTACTAGACCTTGCTGTGTGAAAACGCTAAATGCTCCTTGCGAGTCAGTGTCCACTACTTTAGGCGGTGTCCTCTCTGGAATACCTCTGTTAAACCCCCTACAGTTACTTTATGCAGTACTTTGTGCTTAATGCTCTGGTTTACAGTACTTGTACCTCCTGCGAGGCTGACCTACCAATAGCGTAGCCGACCAGGCTTACATTATATTGCCCATAGGTCCTATAACACTTATTACCTCTTTATGTCAGGAGCGAACTGGATATAATATATACTAGACTTGCTATTACCTGCCTGCTCTTAGGAGCGTTGTTACATACTATACCTAGTCTTTAGAGTCTGTTACTTAGATATGAATGCTAGAGTGAAAGTCATTTCTATGTTTGCTTTTTTGTTTTTGCCTATGTAACCTTTGTATTAGTCAAGCATATTGATCTGTGTTAGATTGGAAGTTTATTCTGCTGTTTTGCCTTGATTTTCCTTGTTATTTGTTTCCACTACATACCTTCACTGTAATACAAATGCTAACACTGTTATTTTTTTCTCCTGTGTTAGATTGCAAGTTTATTCTGCTGTTTTGCCTTGATTTTCCTTGTTATTTGTTTCCACTACATACCTTCACTGTAATACAAATGCTAACACTGTTATTTTTTTCTCCCTCCCCACCCGTCTTCCCTTCCCCCTAGAAATTTCTCAGCTCAAGCCCTTTTGAATATTGACCTGCCTTCGCCCTACAGGTGTCGGACGATTTCCTGCCTTGCCTACAGTACTGAAAGACTATCTGCCTCCCTTATTTACTCCTCTATCAAGGAACCAAAGTAGGTTATGGGCTTTGCACTGATGATTTCTTAGCCTCTGCTTCAGTCAACCTATAGAGTTATTAGTTCCCTGTGCTTGTGTGCCTAGCAGCCGGTACCTCTCCTTCTCATATCCCCTTACTCTTGCCTTCTCCTGCCTCTACACTACTCTCTTTTTTCTTGAGACTTTTCCCTCTCTTCCCTGCCCTAGCCACTAGGTGGCGCTCTCCTTATTCTCTTTCTCCATCACTACTTCTCTTGCCTAGAATCAGCCCTTAAAGTTATTTGTTACTTTCCCTATCTCCCTTAAGCTCGATATTCTATCTTACAGTCTGGCTATCTCCCTGCTAATAGTGCTGGTACTGCTCCAGTACTCTGCCTGACCTCTCAGCTCCACCTCACCCCTCTCGACCTTACCTCCTACTGCTTGTTTTCTACCTAGTCCTGCATACCTATTTCTATTCCTCTGGTCTCCTTTGGTCTCCTGTCTTTCTCTTCCTTCCATATACTGTTTGCTCCTGCGATACCTACCTGCATTTCTGATTGTCTCCGCTCTCCACCTCTGTTGTGTGTACCCGCTCCGTTCGCCCTACGGGCTCAATCCGCTCCCCTCACTACCCCCAATTCCCACCCACCCCCAGGGTCCTAACCTTATAGTACTGTTAGCCACTCCCCTATCCCTCACTTCCAATCCTTCTCCTTTCCGCTCAAACTTCCTCCCATCCACACACACCCCACCTCTACAACACACTCCCACTGTATTTTTCCCATTCCTCCTCTCTACATCTTTTACTTATCTATCCCACTTTAATCCTTAACACTTTACTGTCCACTCTTCCCTATTCCTATTATACCTTTATATCTACTCTACATTAGAATACCCCTTTTACATCCTGCCTCCCATACACTCTATTGCCTTCTCTAACTTCTCAAACTCATCCTACCATGGCTCCCTACCTACCTAGCCAGCATTTACTGTCATTCCTGCTACTCTCCACCCTATGCTCAATCTATCTCCTATCCTCTTACAAGATATCACTTGATACTCCATCCCTCCTTCCACATAAACACACCTCTACATTCATCACTCCACTTATCTCTTATCCTTTTACTTCATTAACTCCCAATTATCAACTACCAAAATTCCACAGACTTAGACATCTCAACTATGTCTTGACAACTTATAACAAAAATAAAAATCTAACCTTACATAGACTCTACCTGGTTATCAAATGTAGCAATCCTACCCTTCAAGATGGTGATATCCACCCTAACCCTGGCCCTTCACTCTCTTCCCCCACAGTATATATGCCCAAAACCAATAATAGCTTCTTAATCGGACATCTTAATACCCAAAGCTTAAACAACAAAGTACCATACCTACATGCCCTCCTTCACATACACTCATTTGATATTCTATGCCTCTCAGAAACCTGGCTAAAACCTAGCACTAAAGACACTGAAATTATTCCCCAAGGCTATAACATAGTACGACTCGATCGTCCTAAAAGAAAAGGTGGTGGTGTTGCTATTCTTTTTAAAAACCACCTTAATATCACTAGCCTTCCACCCCTATCATCTCAAGATAGCAAGATAGAATCCATCATTATCAAACTCCAATTAAATTCCAAAAAATCCATATATATCATCTGTATGTACCTGCCTCCTGGTAACAATATTCCAATACTCGAAGATTATCTTAGTTGCATATCAGCTACTTATCCACAGGAAACCATCAATGTGAGAGTGTTCAATCTCGCCTTTGTTCTTACACATGGGTTCGGAGCCGATCCTCGGCTCCATGCAGGCCGACTGCAAGCTCTGCATCGAGAAGAAGCTCGAGGACATCTAATACCCACAATCCCCCTCTGCCTTTACCTCAGATCTAGTTTGCCGCTGCTGCAGTACGCATCGCTGGAGACTAGCTCGGGGCTGTTCAGATAAGATATTTTATCTATTCTGTACTATTTTTCAGAAAGTTTCTTTAAATTCTAGTTGCTTAGTTAGAGAGTAGGTGTGTGAGTGCAGGAATTCTCTATTCTTAGAATAAGTTAACTTGTTAACTTTCGAGTAGAGTTTTTCGGGGCCTACCCCTTCTTGGACTTGTGACTAAAATTTTTGTAGTCTTGCCTTTTGGCACTTTATTACTGGATTAGACTTGATTCGACTTATTTGACTAAAACTTGTGTAGTCTTGTTTTTAGCTTTATCAAACAGACTCTTACCCGGATTTGACATTTTTACTGGATTGGACTTTTACTGGACTGGACTGTGTTCATTGTTAATATGTCTGAAAAGATGAAATCTGGTTTTAAACGTTGTCAGTGTGGCCAAAAAATGTCGGTCACAGACAACCACAGTTCCTGTGTCTACTGTCTTGGCCCTCTCCACTTACAAGAGGACTGCTCTATTTGTCACTCTTTTAGTGGGAGGGTCATGACAGATAGGCGCAGGAAACTGATGGATAGAGGATTGCTGAAACCCTCTTTCCAGGAGGCTTTGGATGCTTCAGACCAGGCATCCAAGTCTTGAAGGTCGAAGGCGCCGGAGCCAAAGTCATCGGCTCCGAGCTCTTGAGTCTAGTTAGATCACCGGTTCCACAGACTTCGGGGCCGAGTGTTCAACTGTTGGCAGTTTCGAGCCTCGAGTCTTGGAACCGGTGACGGAGCTCCCTCCACCGACTCTGTTGAGGTCGGCTCCGTCTTCGATCCCTTCGACTGCTCTTCTAGAGCCCTTTCCGACACCGGCGTGGACCGTGTGGTGCAGAAACTTATGGAGCATACGGCCCTGTCCAAGCTTATTTCGGTCTCCTCTCAGTTGATGTCGAGACTTGAAGGCCTGCCACTATCTCCATCTGTTCCTCCTCCGAGACCTGTTCTGTCTTGGAGCCGGAAGAAGCTGACCTGATGATTGTGGAGCCCTCGGTGCCAGAACCGTCTTTTCTCGGTCGGCACCGTTTACCTCGACTCCATCCGATCCGGTACCGAGTCTCGGGCGAAGGTCTATCCTTGGTTCCAGGACCGAGTCGGACCGATGTTTCGTTCCGACTCTCCTCTCGGAGCCTCGCACGGATCGATTCGTTCCGTCCTCGGGTCGGTGCCTTGGTTCCTGTTTCGGGATTCTTCCCATTTCTTCGGAACCGGGGGATACCTCGACTCGGGACCCGGGGGCCTTCGACCTCATGAGGAAGGTGTTGTCTACCCAGACAACCACATCAGCAGGTACAGCTTCTCCTCCCGCAAAGGACCGTTATCCTCCTCTGCACCCACGGCCACGTCCAAGCGCCGGGCACCAGTGTCTCAGCCACCCCTGGAGGGTGCCCCTCTTCCTCGGAGGCTTCTTCGGATGCTCCCCACGAAGAAGTTCCTAGGAAAAGACTGTGTAAGAGGAGACACTTGAATTCTCCACAAGAATCCTTGACATCTGATACTGACTTAGATGAGTCAGAAGGGTCCCCTAAGTCACCTTCAGAGGATGTCTCTTTTTCTGACATCTTGGAGATCCTTAAACAGAGAGGTGACTGGCAAGCCCTCCCCCCTTCTGAGGATGAGTCAGTGTTGCTGAAGGCATTTGGTGCCCGTCCTTCCTCCTCCTGGGTCACTCCGCCCTTTGATGAGTTAATGGAATTAATTGCTCAAGGGCGGGAGACTCCTGACACAGTGGAACCTGTCCCTAGGAAGCCAAATAAGTACATTACGGCACCACAGGACAAAGCTTACCTTACCAAAGGAGTTCCAGTAGACGCCATGGTGGTGGCAGCGCCACGAAAAGGAGATGTCGAGTCTTCCTCATCTGTCCATCCGCCTAACAAAGATTCTAGGACCATGGACAGATATGGGAAGCGCATTTTCAGTTCAGCGGCTTTCTCTATGCGTTCCCTGAACTATTTGACCCATTTTACTCGTTTACAGAGGATCTAGTCAAAGAGTTGGGAGATACCCTCCAGGGTGCAACAGATGCTGCTGTCTCAGAAAAGTTACAGCGCAGCTCAACACCCTTACGTCTATTGTGAACTCGTCCATGAGGCTGATATCCTATGCAGCCGAAGGATCGAGTAGGGCAGCGGCTTCAGCGATTGCTCTTCGTAGGCAATCCTGGATGCGCTTATGTTCGTTTGCGGAAGCCTTCAAGTCTTCCTTTACTAACGCCCCATTTGATGGAGCCACACTTTTGGCCCTAAAGTAAAGGAGACCCTTACCGGTGTGAACAGGAGGGAAAGCCTCTGTCTGCTGTGCGAGTGCGTTTTTCCACCCCTTCCAGACCGTACCCCACAGGCCAACGTGGTGGGAAAATGTGGTTCCAAAACCCCAAAGGTCTTTTCCAGACACACAGGGTGATGCCTCTAGAGGCAGAGGGGCAGAGGTGGAAGACGCCGCCCTGGCGGCAGAGGGGTCCGCAAAACCAAGGTGACAGGGATAACCTCCCTGGCAAACCTTTTCAGCACTCCTGAGAGGAGGCCCGACTGTCCTGCTCTGGAGGCAGTCGGGGGTCGCTTAGCTTTATACCCTCAGGCCTGGCAAAACCTTTCTTCAGACAATTGGGTAAAAAGCGTTGTTACCAGAGGTTACAAAATCCCATTTCTATCCACCCCCATTCCAAAGAAAAAACTCCCAGATGTACCACCCCATCTGCGAGACCCAGCAGCTACAGAAATTTCAAAGCTGCTAAGAAAAAGAGTCATCCAACCAGTCCCAGTGGACCAAATAGGATTCGGAACTTACTCAAGGTTCTTTTTAGTTCCAAAGAAAACAGGGGACTGGAGGCCAATTCTGGACCTAAGTCATCTCAACACCTTTGTCAAGAAGGAAAAGTTCCGAATGGTCACGCTTCAATCGATCCTTCCATTCTTACAGAAGGACGACTGGATGTGCTGAATAGATCTGAAGGACGCATACTACCACATCAAAATGGCCAGGGCGTCCAGAGATCACTTGCGCTTCCGGCTGGGAGCCAGTCACTATCAGTTTCGAGCCCTGCCCTTTGGCCTGACCACAGCCCCCAGGGTCTTCACCAAATGCATATCAGTGGTAGCGTCTCATCTGAGGCGCCTAGGATTCCAGGTGTTTCCGTATCTGGACGACTGGCTCCTGTCTGCCACCACCAGGCGTCAACTGATACAAGCCAGGGATTACTCCCTACAACTTTGTACACACCTTGGCATTTCAGTAAATTTCGAAAAATCTTTGCTACAGCCATGACAGCATATCTTATTTATAGGAGCGGAATTGGATACGCGTCAGTTAATTCTAAAACTTCCGACAGAAAGAATACTAGCACTTCAGTTCAACATTTCCATTCTGCTGTCGTCCAGAAAATCCCCAGCAAAATTGTTCTGAAAGTTTTGGGTCTCATGGCAGCTTCTCTCATAGCAATACCACTGGGAAGACTGCACATGAGAGTGCTACAATGGCTTCTATTTGCACAATGGTCATTCCAACAACTTCCACTGACTCACGAAATTTTGATAACGACATGCAAATCACACCTAATGTGGTGGTTACAGACTTGCAACCTATCCGGCGGAAGACCATTTGTGCTACCCACACCGTCAGCGACGCTAACCACGGACGCTTCCTGATAGGGTGGGGGCATCTTTCAGGGACAGACAGTCCAAGGCGAATGGACCAATCTAGAGTACAATCTGCACATCAATGTTCTGGAGTTGAGGGCAGTGTTTTTGGCGTTGCAACACTTTGCTCCCCTTCTTCCTCCAGGGACCATTGCAGTTCAGACAGACAACATGTCCGTAGTCTGGTACATAAACAAGCAAGGGGGAACCAGGTCCTACCAACTATGCAGAGAGGCCATGAGAATTTGGCAATGGGCAGAGTCCACGGTCGCTTTCTGATCGCAACGCACATCCCGGGTCATCCAGCGTCATAGCCGACAGGCTGAGCAGGGCAATATTATTGCCTCACGAGTGGTCCCTCAAACAGTCAGTTGCGGAACAGATTTTTCGCAAATGGGGCCAGCCTACCTGCGATCTGTTTGCGTCTCCAATGAACGCCAAATGCAGGAGCTACTTTGCCCTATTACCCTCCAGGGAAGTCCCAAGGGACGCTGGTGCACGATTGGCCCCGGGTCTCCTATATGCCTTTCCTCCATTTCCTGATTGCAAAGTTTCTGCAGAAAGCAAACAACCTTCAGAGGACTATAATTCTCATTGCTCCGTTCTGGCCTCGTCAAATTTGGTTCCCCTTTCTCTTGCATCACCGCATTGGGGACCTTGGATGCTGGACCCAGAGCCAGATCTACTGACTCACTCGTCAGGAGTTCCTCACCCATCCCTGGAATCTCTCCATCTGGCAGCTTGGCTGCTCCGCTTCCACAGCCAGGTCAATTCCCCTTACTTCGGTTCAGGATATTTTGGTAGCTTCTCATAAAGTTTCTACCATAAAGACTTATACTAGTAAATGGAAGCTTTTGTCTTCTGGAGTCACACCAGTTGGACCCTGTTACAGCTCCGTTGAATAAGGTCTTAGAATTTCTAACGAATTATTTCAGGAAGGAGCTTCTCGCTACCTTGAGAGTACAGTTGGCTGCCATTTCTAGCTATCATATAGAAGAAAGTGGTGCACCTATTATAGCTCACAGCCTCTGTGAAGCCTTGTTAAAAGGCTCTTTTCATATCAGACCACCAGTCAGAAGCCCGACATCACCGTGGAATTTAAATTTACTGCTCTCTAAATTGATGCTACCACCCTTTGAACCAGCTTCAAGTTGCACTTTGAAATTTTGTCATGGAAAACATTATTCCTAGTGGCTATTACATCGGCTAGACGGGTGTCTGAGCTGCAGGCTCTTTCGGTCAAACATCCCTATTTAATTTTTCATTCGGACAGAGTATCCCTACGCACTAATCCATCCTTTCTTCCCAAAGTTTGTTCTACTAGTAATATTAATCAGTCCATTGAATTACCCACCTTCTTTAAAGACCACTCTAATAAATTAGAGTATATGTTGCACAAACTGGACGTCCATAGACAACTCAGATTTTATTTGGATAGAACAAAGATCACAGGAAATCTGATCAGCTATTTATAGCTTTTGCTGACAGCAGAAAGGGTCTTGCAGTTACGAAATGAACTCTTTCTAAGTGGCTAACTGATTGTATCATTTATGTTTATGAAAATTCTGATCAAACATTATCAGCAAAACCCAGAGGACATTCTACCAGATCAATTTCTACATCTTTGGCTCATGCAGCTCGTCTACCTTTAGACATCATTTGTGCGGCTGCTACTTGGGCTAAACCACATACATTTATTTCTCATTACAAAGTGGACAGGGTTTCTAGGGATAGGGCAACCTTTGGTTCCACTGTGCTCAAGAACGTTCTCCCTTGAGTTCCTCAGGATCATGGAGCTAGGGACGCTACCCATGTGTAAGAACAAAGGCGAGATTGAACACTCTCACATAAAGAAGTTATGTCCTTACCATAACGTTCCATGTGGAGTGTTCATCTCGCTTGGTTATTACACTCCCACCCTTCCCGCCCTTAGGAAGAACGTTCGATTTGGTGCCTGGTCTGGAATATTCTCCTTCTGCTGTTGCAGTGTTGGTATTACTATCATACCCTTGGTATGTTGTATATAGGTAATTATGTATATAGTTTGGCATGTATGCGTGATTGTTGTCTGGTTTGCTTGCAAACTAGATCTGAGGTAAAGGCAGAGGGGGATTGTGGGTATTAGATGTCCTCGAGCTTCTTCTCGATGCAGAGCTTGCAGTCGGCGACGGAGCCGAGGATCGGCTCCGAACCCATGTGTAATAACCAAGGCGAGATGAACACTCCACATGGAACGTTATGGTAAGGACATAACTTCTTTTTCTAGGAGACCTGAACATAGACTGGAATAGCATTAATGCAGAAAATCCTTCATCCCATATTAACCTTCACGGCTTCACCCAAACCATTACCTTGACTACTAGGCTCAATAAACACACTAATCGAGAAAGCATTTTAGACTGGATACTTATAAACAGACTAAAAACTAATTACAAAGTAGGAACCTTGCCAGACGATGTTAGTGACCACTCCTTAACTTTTATAACAAGAGAAAGAACTGACTGTCCAAATCCCCACATTACTAGAAAAATACGTACCATCAAACATTTTAATCCTGACCTATTTCAAGCCGAACTCAGCGCATGTAACTGGAACCCATTAAAAACACTCCCTCTTGAAGATGCAGTACTACATTTTAACAAAATATTTTTATCCATTCTTGACACACATGCACCGGAACATGCTATTAGAATGAAATCCAATACAGCCCCTTGGCTCTCCCATGAAACCAAAAATCTTATTCTCGCTAGGAATAAAGTCTGGGCTAGTTGGAGATCCCACAGAAATAAAACAGATCTCCTACTCTTCAGACAGCATAGAAATCTAACTAAAAAAGCAGTTATAGCCGATAAAAAGAAATTCTATATTGACCTACAACAAACCCATCTTAACAATTCTAAACTTTTCTGGTCCTCGATCAATAAAATCCTCTCACCAGGAACTTCCAAAACACCTTCCCCTCTAAATGCAGACCCTGATACCCCACAACAGACTGCAGATGCTCTTAACTCTTCAGTATCACCATTAAAGAAGAATTACAATTGCAGCTATTTCTAACTTTCATGAATGTATTCATCCTTCCTTAATGAGCAACAAGTTATGTAAGGCTTTCATTAAAGGAGCTTGGTTGTTACTGCCCCCTACTGTTCATCCGGCACCGCCATGGGACCTTAACATGGTGCTAGGGGCTTTGACCTCGCTCCTTTGAGCCAGCAGCTACCTGTGAATTAAAGTTCCTTTCTTGGAAAACTGCCCTTAGAAAATTCGCCATTACTTCGCTAGAAGAGTTTCAGAGCTCCAGGCCTTGTGTATTAACCCACCATACTTGGTTTTTCACAAAGACAGAGTGTCCTCAGATCAAATCCATCCTTTGTCCCAAAGGTTTGCTCTAAACTGTCTCTCTCGACAGTCACTAGAACTACCTGTCTTCTTCCCAAATTTTCAGATAGGTCTGAATACGCCTTTCACTGCTTGGACGCAGCATAGACAATTGCGCTTTTATTTGGATAGGACGCACAAAACCGAAAGTCAGACCAGCTTTTTCTGTCTTTTTCCGATAACAGATTAGGTAATGCGGTCACTAAAGTCACTATTACTAAATGGATCAGGGACTGCATTACTCATATTTATGCATCCTCTAATAGAAAACTCATAGTCTGATTAAAGCTCATTCTACTAGAGCTATGGCTACCTCAGCAGCATTTCATTCTAAACTTTCTATTGATGACATTTGTGCGGCTGCCACGTGGACCTCTTCACATACTTTCATTTCTCACTACAAATTGGATGTGGCATCCAGGGGTCGAGCTTCCTTCTCGTTCCACAGTTCTCAGGAGGTTTTCCAGTGAGCCTCCCAGGAATAAGGTGCTAGGGACGCTGTCCCATATATTGAATGTGGCGAGATAGGATCACATTACATCTTTTAGTTATGTACTTACTATAACTTTAGATGTATGGGATCCATCTCGCCTACATTCCTAATAACCCACCCTCCATCCCCCTGCCTCATGGATCAGGAGAGACCGGTCGATTCGAAATCTAATCTTTTCCTCTCTTGAAAGACCTGAGTATGTTATACTAATGGTATGTCTCTGTGTCTATGAGTGCGGACAAACAAGATCTGGGGAACTAGTGGTGGTGCATCCTGGGATATAGAATAGCTCAGCCAATAAGAGACTGCATTCTGTTGTATTCGGTGCCGAGTCGGAGCCGAGAATCGGCTCCGAACCCATATGTATTGAATGTAGGCGAGATGGATCCCATACATCTAAAGTTATGGTAAGTACATAACTAAAAGTTTTTTAACACTGCCTCCATTAAGGTTATAAAAACGTTAACCTGATCCTTATCAAATAATAAAGTCTTGTTTAGCTGAGCCTCAAGCTATTCCAGCCCTAAATGGTGGGGTATCACTGTAAACAGGTTACACACGTCTATTGTAACCAAAAATATATTGTCACTAATATTAACACCTTTTAATTTGTTCAAAAACTGCTATGAATCTTTAGTAATGTATGAAAAAACCCTCAAACCCTTTTGGAGATGATAGTCCAAATATCTGCCTGTGGAACAAGTCTTGGCCCACTTCCCATCCACAATGGGCCTGAACTGTAAATTTGCCAGGCCCTTGTGAATTTTGGGAATTCCAGAAATATTGGTGACCACGGGAAACTCATTTTTTAAATATTTCCATTCATTTTCATTAATCTGCCCTAGGTATAGCATGTCATCCAACATTAAATCCAATCTCTTGTAGGCTATATGGATTTCACTAATACTAATCTCATTATATGTTTCATCCATTAAAACAGTTGTCATATTATCGATATAATTGTGTTTATCCATTATAACAGCCCCACTGCCTTTATCATGCTTCATTATGTGAATGCTTTTGTCAGAGGCTATCTCAAATAATAAAGTTCTCTCTTTAGGAGGCAAATTGTTACATGGATTGTTAGACAGCCTTTTAAATTTGTCTCTAATGTCTATCTCACATATCATTTCGACTGTTCCTATGTGGTTGTTTAAAGGGGGATTAAAATAACTTGGCCTTTTCAACCCATGATTCTGCTCTTCTAAACTTTCACCCCCAAACCATACTTTTAAATTTATTTTTCAGATGAAAAGTTTCAAATCTATAAGTATGTCCGATAATGTACCATGCCTGCAAGGCACATAAGTGAACCCCTTAGAAAGCAGGTCGGCATGTGCAACACTTATAGAATTCTTTGAGTAATTATACACTTTATAATCACCCATTTTATTCAAAACAATACTAGGATAATTAACCCCCCTTACATTGTTCCCCCTTTGCATTGCATCAAACAGAATGTCAAAGTCTATTTGTTCATCTTCATTACAGTTGTTAAATGTCCCAAAACAATCTTGAACAAATTAAAATATTCGCTGCTTTGATTAACATTGTCTATATTGGCATTAGGCTCGCATTGAGTATGTAAACTTACATCAGTCAGTGAACCCATAGAAGTGTCTGTTAATACCTCAATCGGTGTTTCCACTGGTTATGTTATTTTGGCTTTGCTCCCTGCTCGATATACCTCCGGTCATCATTCCACCCTTGAAACATGGCTTGCTTCTTGTTTTTTAGCCTTTCGGATCATCTCAGGCCATCTTTTGAGGGTAAACCCGGTTGTGGGGGCTGATGAATGCTCTGACGAGACGTCACTTCCTTGTTTTGATGAAACAACTGATTGGCAGAAGCCTCCCAGTTACCACGACAGCCAGCAGAGAGCAGCTACACCTTCCCTTCAGTGTATTCGGTGGCATTTCTTTTTAATTTGTTAATTTTATGATGGAATATATTATGACAGCTGTTGTCAATACCGGCTAACATATTCTGAAAGTTAGTTTGGTAGTGTTCGAGTTTATCAAAAGTGATTTACTCTTTGTTTTGCTTATCCAACTCTCCGGCCAGCTGCTCAATTGGCCGGCTGTTATATTTGATCATTATCTTCATTAACTCCATTCCTTTATGATCAAATAGCCGGTGCACCTCCTCTAACATATCAGAATTGCTCTCAATGCCATTAGGGTACTTCTAGCACCATAACCCTCATGGTACCTGCCCCAACTCGACGTTCCTTTCTATTTGAAGTTTTAAGTCCAAACAACTTTCTTTCAAATGTCTTAATTCTGTCCGTTAAGGACTGGTTGGACACATTCTGTTGGGTCAGTATACAACCTGATTCAATGCGAAAATCAAATGTATTGAGTTTCCATTAGTCAACATTACTGACCATGGACCCTCTAATACCTGCAGAATTACTGTTAACACCATTCTGTACATTGTCTCTTGTTGGACTAGATTGAGCCACATGCCGAGACTGAACCAATTCAGTGGGTTGAGTAGGTTGAGTGAGGGGATAACCCAAGCTGCCAAAAATGCTGTTACCCCTCTCATTATGTTTGTCCATTAAAGTCTTTATCTGGGTTGTGTGTTCAGCCAACTGTTGGTTGATTTGATTTAATAATTCCACGATCTCACCACTGGAATTCAAACTGTCCATGGTCCAAGGAAAGTGTCACCTCCACACACCAAACTTGTTAACCCAAAAACTCAGCTCACCAAACAAGAAGACACACCACTGGGCATGACTGTAGAATTCCACAAAGTTTATTATTCACACAGGTTAAGCGCTTTCATCCAAAGACTCTTGGACTTCTTCAGAACAACACTTACTAAAACCACAACCCTTAAATACCCACACATCCTAATGACATCACAAATTAAGTAGTTACTTAATCAATTAAATATTCTAAAACATAAAACATTAAACATTAAAGAAACATTACTAGATATAAATTAAAACATTAAAAACTACCCAAAAATGTACTTTAATTTTAATACAGCTCCTGTTTAGATGCCACCAGTTATCCGGGCATCATTGACAATGTAAGCATTTCAGCTGTATTAAAATTAAAGTACATTTTAGGGTAGTTTTTAATGTTTTAATTTATATCTAGTAATGTTTCTTTAATGTTTAATGCTTTATGTTTTAGAATATTTAATTGCTTAACTAATTAATTTGTGATGTCATTAGGATGTGTGGGTATTTAAGGGTTGAGGTTTTAGTAAGTGTTGTTCTGAAGAAGTCCAAGAGTCTTTGGATGAAAGCACTTAACCTGTGTGAATAATAAACTTTGTGGAATTCTACAGTTGTGGCCAGTGGTATTGCCTAAAATAAGCCCTATGGAAGTGGATAAAGTTTTAGCCAGTATTCAAAGTCCTAGGCAGACCATCCCAGACAAAGCAATATGGTCTGTTAAACATGTTCTCCAATGCTGACAAAATATTGGATCCTCTTAGAATGGTACCAGATCCTCAGCCAGCTGTTAAAATCTATAATCTTTTGTTCATGTTGTGGCAGTCTGTATAACATGCTCCTTAGCATTTCAAAAATAAATGAATAAATAAAAAGATATTTTTGGCTGTCTGGCATACCGAATCATTTTTTTTTAACCATTAATCATTACACTGCTGGGAAAATGCTGTGCTTTGTCATTTAAAAAATGCAAATACACATAAAAATCCACGCCCTCCCTTCTAGCGATGTCTGTTATCTACACTCTTTATTTATTTATTTATTTTTAATTTTGAAAACCTGCTTGCATTTGTCAGAAAAAACAATCTAAATTCATGTTCAGTAATTTTGGAAATTCTAAAATTGAAGAAATATTTTTCCATAACAACATTAAATTAGATGAGACAACATATTTTTCCATGGAATACAAAAAGATTTGGCATCAAGCAACAGCATACATTTCTCAGCCATAGAAACAACCTCAAAAGTAAGTTTCCAAAAGGGCTCTGTCCCTATGTGGATACATGCACATATGCTGTTCACAGTAATGCCAAGCAGTACTTTTAAACTATCCCAGAAAAATATCTAGCAATGAATCTTCTTTATTTTCAATAGAAATGACCAGCCATTGCCTGAGAAACAAATTTTTTATTACTGTAGGTTTGTCAGTACACATAGCTGATGTCATTGCAACATATGCTTTTCTTAATGTTACCCTATGGATGTTGTCTCTATGGAAAATCAGCTGTCTGCCCTTCAACACACTCATCACTAATATCTGTATTAATACATGAAGCTGTCTTCTTAATTTCACTATTCAATTATTTATTTGCTTTTTAACTTTCCTTCGCATCAGGAAAGCATTTAGAAACTGTTTCCAACCATGATAAGGCAACTTCATTCTTCAATTCCTCTTCCATGATCATTTTGTTTAATACATCATCGTCTAAGCCTATTGGTTGAAATTCATGTATTTCGTGTTGTGGTAATTTAGTTTCCACAACATTTATATCCTTAATATGTAATTCAGTTGCCAAAATCTTATGAATCTTATGCCCATCTTCTGTTTTAACATTCTGTCCCTCAGCCATGATTCCCTTTTCATTACACAGCTCTCTGGCCATGTCCACTTGAAAAGAGTAGGGGGCAAGTTCCCTGGTGCCCTGCTGACACATCCCCTGATCAGTATGAATACCCCCTTGGTTTTCCATGGAAAAAAAGCTCAGTGGGACTAATTGGGGCAAAAAAGCATAAACAAATAAAAACAAATTGTTTTAGTTACAGAAAGATGTAAATTGTTTATATTGCAGAAAAACAGATTGCTGTTGTAAGAGAATGTACAAAAATATTACTTGTGTGAGCAGAAGTGTATGTATACATTTTTTGATAATACCTCTAGAACACAAAAACTTTTAGCACAGCAACTTAGGCAACAGAAAGTAGAAAGGGTTATTGCCAAACTTAGGAAGCCTATAACAAGAAAAATGACCTGTGATCCTATACAGGTATTATTGATATTTTGGAAATTTTAGGAAAATCTGTATAAAGTGCTGAAATGTAGAAATCGAAAAAGAGCACAAATGGAAATCTTAATGGAGGACTTAAGAATGTCAAGGTGAGAGGTAGATGAGGCCCAACAATTAACAGTTAAGACAGGAGAAGATGAGGTAAAAATGGTAACGTATAATCAAATGGTAGGAAAGTCTCTAAGAATAGATGACATTCTTGCAGAAGATTGGAAGTTGGGGGGAGAAAGATATAAAGATCTGAAAGGTTTTGTTTAACAGTATTTTAAAGGGAGACACCAAAATCCTGGAAGAAAGCTATGGTGGCTGTTACACCTAAAGACAGCTAAGACCCATAAGACTCAGCTTCATACAGACCCATTTTAATTTTAAAATCATGATTATAAAGAGCTTTTTGTCTGTAACAGATAAAAGAATGGCAAAGGTGTTGCTAAAATTGATATATATATGGATCAACATGGTTTGGTTGCGGGAAGGCAAACATTTAACAGCATTAATAAAACAGTGTTGATCAAGAGGGAGGCAGAATGTAAGAACAGATCAGTGTTGTTGGTGGGTCTTGATGACGATAAAGCATTTGACAGAGTAAGCTGGGATTTTATGAGTAGGGCGATGGAAGCATTTGCATCCCAAAACAATAATGAGGTTAATTAGGAAACTATATGAGGGATCAGAGGTAAAAATTAAAGTGAGAAGGTTCCTTTCTGACAATTTGTGCCTAAAGTTGGGAACTAGGGAGGGGTGTCCTATTTCCACCTTGGCTATTTACTTTATATGTAGAGCCATTGACAAAGAAAATAAGGGACTCAGAAATTTTGTGATATAATTGGTATTGTAATCAAGAAAAGTTTGCTTTATTTGCAGACACTATTAACTTGTACTTGATAAATTCAGGCAAGAACAGTATTGTATAACATTTTGAGACAGTTTCAAGTCTTTTTGGGATATAAAATTAATGAAGATAAAACAAAGGATATTGCAGTAAACTATGCAGTGACACATGAATTGGTTTTGTAATATCCATATTTATGAGGATAAGATAAAATTAAGTATTTAGAAGAATGGATTAAAACGAATTCTGTTATGACAGCTAAGGATATGTGGAAAGATACTAAACAAAAGATAATACAAAAACTGAGAAAGTGGAATCTCTTCTTTATGGATATGAATACTAAGATACAAGCAGTGAAATGTTTTATTCCCTTTAGTTTTATATACAGGTCAGGCATACTTTTTATCAACCAGAGGAGATGTTGTGGACAATAATTAATAAAGAGTTGAAGGAATTTATGTGGGAGGGGAAGAGGGCAAGGTTTAAGTGGGATAAGCTGATCCTTCCAATAGAACAAGGTTGTTTAGGATTACCTGGTTTGAAGAGATATTTCAGAGCTACATAGTTAAGGCTCATATACGTAATGCAAAACAGAAAGCTGTTATTCAAAGTGGAAAGAGATGAAGATGAAGTGGGGGGATTCAAGAAATAAGGAGAGAGAGGGATTTTGGATGCAGATCCTTAAGGAGAATAACAGCCATATAGAATATTATATTGATAAGTAACAGGAAGTATTCTAACAACTAAGCCAACATGAGAATGGAGAAAGATGTTGCCAGTAGGGATGACTGCACTTAGGGGTACAGAGAATAGACAAGAGGGAGACAGAATTTACTAGAGAAAACTGGCAAAGGAACAAAGATATTAGGAGCAAATAACTTGTGAGGGAAAAATAATAGAATGGGAAGAGGCCAAGAAAACATTTGGACTGTGACTACCTTCCTTATCAGGGATTGATATCAGAGTACAGGCTAAGAGAAAGGGAATGGGGAATCCTAAGTGAAAGGCCTGCTCTGCTAGAGTTTTTAGTTGAATCTAGACCAGAATGAAATGAGCATTTCCTCACAGAGGTTAGGGACTTATGCATGTCGATCTTGTAATCAGTGCCCTTATATATCTAATGATGATAGATTCGTACATCCTGTGACTGGACGTATATATACCTTTAAGTTCTATGCTGATTGTAAATCAAGGGATTTAGTATATTTAGCACAGTGCCAGTTATGTAGATTTTTTTATGTAGGAAAAACTAATAGGACATTACGGGAACGTATTAGAGAACATTTGTATGCCATTAACAAAGAGAATACAAGTAATGCCTTGGCACAACATGTAATTGACAATGGCTTGACACATACTTTCAAATTCAGGGTTTTGGAAATGGTGAAAAAAACTAATAGGCTTAGTAATATAAAAAATCATACTGAAGAGGTAGAGTGTAGATGGATATTGAGGCTACAGGCGCATAAAGCATATGGCTTGAATGATAAGATCTCACTCAAACCATTTCTAGCATCTAAACCATATAAACATTGAGCCTATTTATACACTCATACTTAATGTTATTCTTTTTTGAGGTTATTAGTATATTGTTTTAAAATATTATTAGGAATATGAATGCCATATTGATGGTGCTATTTAATGTGTATGAATTAATTGTTCTGCTTGTTTTATATTTATTGTTTTAGATGGTTTTATAAAATAGAGAAGTGTATCTTTAAATTTCAATTATAAATTTTAATTGAATGATTTCTTATGTTGCTAATTGTTAAAGCTATTTAAGATGATGTATATTGCTATGCAGCTATTGAAGTCTGATGAAACGTTTTTTGAACGTGAAAGCGCTCACTTGGATCCTGCATTTGTTCTATCCCATTAAACTCTTGAAGTGAAGACTGGAGTTATTCGTCTTTTACAGCTGTGGTGTAACCCCTTTTTTCTGTTTGCTTTTTATACTGTTTTATTAAGGGGCACTTTACTCAGCATACTGTGGTTTTCTTTGAACTTTGCTTTTCCTTTACATTGTTGCTGAGACATGGCTGATGAAATTGAAGTGCTGAATAGCACTGATATGTTGCAACTGGAGCAAGAATTTTCACTTAGTGATCTAGTAAGTGTTAATACGAATCCATTACTAAAACTTACTACGAAGGAACTTACTACCAATGGGGATGCTACTGTGAATAGACAACATAACATGGACGTTATACTAACAACAAGAAGACTTGAGAACAAGCTTCAGAAACTAAAAAATATTCAATGGCAGAAACAGCATATGGAAGCGTGTTTGAGCTTCCAAGTAGTTCCTAGAGGTCTAAGGGTATTAAAGATGCCGACCTTTGGAACAACTTATCCCGATCTATTATGTAAGTGGCAGAAGTTAAATCTTGATACCAGCTATGGATATATTAAACTTCTTATTGAACAATACTGCTCAATAGAAAAAATATTGACTGCTGACATTAATGTGATCGAACTAGAGCTTAAGCACTTGCTCAATTCTACGGAACTGAATATTTTTTATAGTGACTTACAATCTCTAGTTTCTTCCCTTGATAATAAATTATTGCAAGATAAAAAGAGAAAACTTGAGCGGGACTTTATCGATTTCCAAAAAGGTAATGTTTTCTCTTGGCCGAGAGACAATACACATAATAATTTTAATGGCAATGGTGAGAACAGATTTTCCAATAACCATTCATTGAATAAGAAGGGCGTGATCAACTCCCATAACACCACCCACTCATTGACATCAGTATCTGCTCCGAGGGCGGAGTTAGATATG
Organism: Protopterus annectens; assembly: GCF_019279795.1. Classification (NCBI taxonomy): domain Eukaryota; kingdom Metazoa; phylum Chordata; order Ceratodontiformes; family Protopteridae; genus Protopterus; species Protopterus annectens. The sequence continues at coordinate 1,603,902,468 of NC_056743.1, read as the reverse complement.
AATGTGGGCATTGGACATGAGAACGCACACGCTGATGTAAGCAACGCGATGACACCACGAGAAACAACCGGGAAAATCCTAGTAGAAGCGATGGTGCATTCCAATGGAGAGGAGGCAGTCGCATTGAAACAAATGCTCGTTTCGAGCAAGTCTGATAATTTGCAAATGAGGGATGTTAGGAGAAAGGTACACGACACTTCCTCTAACACAGCTTCCTTGGATGGTGAAGTTTTTACGAAGGGGAATGGCTTCCCTTCTTTTCCATTACCAATCAAGCAGTTCGAAAGGAAAATGTAGTCACCACAGAACAAGATACGCAAAAGGAAGAATACCGAGGAGGTATACGAACAACAGAAGAAAGCACTACGACCTACCACCAGGATTTAGTGGTGAACATTTCAAGGTATGAGTTAACTGAATATGAACTTTCTGTGCTTAACAAGGGACTTAACTTCATACCTTCTGGTTTCACTGATGTTACAGATATAATCATTGATATTAAAATGTTCACCAGAAGCATTAGTTTAAAAATGTTATTTGGCGAGGATGTATGTAATGTTAATGCTAATACCAATGTGAATATGTTTAGGAAACCATCTACTTTTGTACCTCAGGCACACCCATTACTAGAAGCTTTTGAGCGTGCATGTGAGAATGATTTAATAGACCTTTATAAAAGAGATGATGTTAAATCCAATTTTTACAACATGACAAAAAATGAAAAGGATGCTATTTTAAGCTTACAGAAAAACAACAACATTATAATACGACAGGCCGACAAAGGTGGGGCTGTCGTGGTAATGGACCATGATGTATATAGAACTGGGATAGATCAATTACTCACAGATGGTTTGACCTATCGTTGTTTGAATGGTGTAACACTAAATAAAATTATCAAAGATGCACATAGCCATTTATATGATCTTCTATTGAGCAATGTGATAGATGCCGACCTATATAGGTATTTTTTAGTTGAGAAGCCTTTAGTTCCTATTTTTAGGGGACTGCCAAAAATTCATAAAGATCTACATAACCCTCCATTGAGACCAATTGTCTCGGGATCTGGGTGGCTCACGGAGCCAATGTCGATTTTTTTGGATAAACAGTTTAAACCCATTGTGGAAAAGACTACATCAGTATTAAGGGATACCCAACACTTTCTGGAAAATCTTGCGGAATGTAATTTATCCAGCTCAATTATTGAAAGTGACATTTTGGTAACCCTCGATGTAAAATCCCTATTTACCTCAATACCTAACAGCATTGGGATGGATTATGTAAGATTATTACTCTTAGACAAAGATATTCCTAGTAATGAAGTTATGAAATGGATGCTCATTCTTGACCTAGTACTGAGTAACAATGTTTTATTACATGATAATATTTATTATCTACAACAGAAAGGGGTAGCAATGGGGACACCATGTGCTAACTCCTATGCCAACCTGGTGTTGGCATATTGGGAAAGCACTTATGTTCTAAGTAATATGTTATTTTTTGATCATATTAAATACTATGGACGATTTGTAGATGATGTGTTCATTGTTTGGAGTGGTACTGTAAAAGAACTGAATGATTTTGTCACTTATATAAATGGCACTACTACCTTCCTAGACTTTGAATGTACACATTCACACAATACTATTGAGTTTTTAGATGTTAGACTGAATAAGGGTGTCAATGGCATGGAAACTGTTTTGTATAGAAAGTCATGTTGGAAGAATAATCTTTTACATCGTAATAGTATGCATCCTAGACACATTTTTCCTAATATACTAAAAAGTCAGATATATAGGGTATCTAGGTTGACTACACAGGAGGGTGAATATGGTCAACAGCAGAAGACACTGGCTATGAATTTTCTTGAGAGAGGATATAATAGCACGGAGATCAGAGATACCCTATCATTTTGTAATATGCATAGAATAGACAAAGGCAAACCTTTTTATCACAGGCAGTCGGTCACTACATCTGATGCAAAATCCTTTAGAGCAAGGAATAAGAATAGACTGGTTATTCCTTTTACCAATAGGAATATACAGATTAAGGAAGTCATTGAAAAAAATTGGAAACTTCTGACCACAGATGAGAGAATAAGTGAATTAGTGGACTATAGACCTAATATAACTTATAGGAATATGAAGTCTTTAAAAAGGCTTTTGTGTTATGAAAATAATGATGAAATGAGCATTTCCTCACAGAGGTTAGGGACTTATGCATGTCAATCTTGTAATCAGTGCCCTTATATATCTAATGATGATAGATTCGTACATCCTGTGACTGGACGTATATATACCTTTAAGTTCTATGCTGATTGTAAATCAAGGGATTTAGTATATTTAGCACAGTGCCAGTTATGTAGATTTTTTTATGTAGGAAAAACTAATAGGACATTACGGGAACGTATTAGAGAACATTTGTATGCCATTAACAAAGAGAATACAAGTAATGCCTTGGCACAACATGTAATTGACAATGGCTTGACACATACTTTCAAATTCAGGGTTTTGGAAATGGTGAAAAAAACTAATAGGCTTGGTAATATAAAAAATCATACTGAAGAGGTAGAGTGTAGATGGATATTGAGGCTACAGGCGCATAAAGCATATGGCTTGAATGATAAGATCTCACTCAAACCATTTTTAGCATCTAAACCATATAAACATTGAGCCTATTTATACACTCATACTTAATGTTATTCTTTTTTGAGGTTATTAGTATATTGTTTTAAAATATTATTAGGAATATGAATGCCATATTGATGGTGCTATTTAATGTGTATGAATTAACTGTTCTGCTTGTTTTATATTTATTGTTTTAGATGGTTTTATAAAATAGAGAAGTATATCTTTAAATTTCAATTATAAATTTTAATTGAATGATTTCTTATGTTGCTAATTGTTAAAGTTATTTAAGATGATGTATATTGCTATGCAGCTATTGAAGTCTGATGAAACGTTTTTTGAACGTGAAAGCGTTCACTTGGATCCTGCATTTGTTCTATCCCATTAAACTCTTGAAGTGAAGACTGGAGTTATTCGTCTTTTACAGCTGTGGTGTAACCCCCTTTTTTCTGTTTGCTTTCTAGACCAGAAGCTGCTGTTGAAAAAGGGAAAAGTAGTAGAGCACATAAAATATTGCACAATAACTATAGGAATCAATCAGAGGAGGTTAGAAAATACTGGAAAAAGATATTGGATAAGTAGTTCACAAGGGAACAATGGGAATACATATGTATGCCTCCCAAATATGCAACAAAGTCTAGAAGATTTAGGATTTTTGCTTGTAAATGTTTGCATAGGTATTTTTATGACCTAAGCAAACTCCACAGAATTTTTCCTCCGCTAGATAGCAAATGTTGGAGTTATGATGGGGAAAAAAAGTAAATGGAAACTTACATTTTGGGAGTGTAATGAGCTGGCAGACTTTTAAGCATTCCCTACAGAATATTCTCTCAGAAATATTGGGTGAGCAAATGGGTGTAACTAAAGAAATTTAATTTTTGAGCTGGGATACAGGATCTGAATTGCCTAGACATAGTAAAACCTTGTTAAGCTTAATTCCAGAGGCTGACAAAAAAGCAATTGCTTGATAAAGGAAAACAAAGTCTAAACCAACTGTATTAGAAGTATTGAATATTATAACAGAGGCAGGTTGAAGCAAATTACATAGAAAAAAATGGAAATTGTGGGAATAATACAGGCAGAATAATGTTTTGGAGGAGGAGTGAAGTTTAAGGGAAGGCAGTAATTGAGCAATTTAAGATACTAGATTGTTGATAGTTATGCAAAAGAATATATGTAATGGATAATATTTGTAACTGGGAACATTAATAAGTTTTTTTATTTTTATTTTTTATATAAATGTATGTTTGCCTGTTTCTTAATTGATAATTGATTGCAGGTATTAAAAACAGAAGAGTAAGTATAGTTTTACTGTGCTTATAAAGACAAATGCAGTTTGATAAATATTATCCTTGAAACAAAGGCACACACAAAGGCCAGTCAGATCCTCCTTCAACATACCTGTCAACCTCTTAGAGCAAGAAATATGGGCAAAACCATAAATAAAAGTAGGACAAAGTCCCAAAAATGGGGACAATTTTTAAATATGGCTCTTACAAACTTATTTGATAGAATAACAGGTTTTGCATTAGTATGAATTTTCTGAAGGGTATGAAGTATGAAACTAAAACATCTGTCATTATTTTCCAACTTCAGTCTTTAATGATTTGCCACTAATTTACCAGAAACCCCCCCCCACAATTTTATGAAAAACAGACCAAAAATATGAGGCAAAAATCTGGATATTCTGCAAAAATCTGTACAGTTGAGAGGTATGCTTCAGCTTTATTTGACGGTATAGAGATTTTGTTCATTCCTGACAGGTACAGCAATTTATTTCATCTATCTGGTATAGTCTTCTTAAATGCTATATGGGTCGTGGTCTGGATGAAAGAATGATACTTCAGAACAGTGGTATCCTGGTCTGTGGTCCTCAGTGAGTACTGCTAAGAAGTTATTGAAAGTCTGTTTGCAAATTTCAAGGTGTACTAAAGTAAATGTTAATGTATTTTACAGAAATGTGACTAGCTGTTACAGGTAACCCACCTTGCCTCTTGAAGTGATACATGATGATATGCTCTAGGAACAAGTAGAAATAAAATGACAGACTTTATTGAGTGTAGTGCGGAGTAGATGTGCATTGCTTGGAGAATGCAGAGTAACACCAAATATTCTAGTCTTAGAATAAGGTCCTGCACTCCTATTGCTTTCCCTGCATCTGGAGTTAAATGACTGGTTAGCTACTAGTGAATGATTGAATGATTTAGTAAGTTGCCAACAGCATAAGATCTAACCATAATCGTAAATATTACAGATGTACACCTGTGTTGCTTGTGTGCTAGAAGGCTCCATAGTAAGTAGTGGATCTAACTGCAACAGTTTTTGGCAGATACCAAATAGTATAGTTGAATATGTGGAAGAATTGTGAATGCATGTACAAGTGAGGACTATACTGGTTAAATTATCATGAAGTCAGTTTTGAACTTCTGTAATAATTCTGACATTTTTAATATGATCATATTGCCCTCAAAAAAGAAATTTCTTTAGCTTAAAGTGAAATGTGGTCAGCTGTTTCAAAAGCCCTTTTTTAAAATAATTAAATATGGCTGCTGAGAGTGAGTAGCTATTGTCAACTTGTCCATTCTGTGGGGATGGTGAGGTGGTTCTCAGGAGGCCAGTGTTGTAGGGCAAGCAAAGGCCACTGACTAGGTGATATAGACTTAGTAACACAAGCTTATAATAGTAACGCTAAGAGGCATATGCATGAGGGCACACACACTTATCTGGAGGAGATCACGGAATACCCCATGATAATATGGTGAGTATAGCAGCTACCATTTCATGAGATTAGGATCTAACAGAAATACTCCCATAACCTGCATCTGGATTGATTTATGCTGTTGACTCGGGTTGCACACTCTGTTTTTCCTGGTCTTGGGACATGCTGCTCTTTACCAACGAAATCCACAAAGTACCAGTGTCAAAAGAGCAACACTCCAACACAAATATACATACACCTCTGAATGACACTGAAGAGGAAACCACAATGAACCACCAATTAGGGGAAACATACAGATTTATTAAATACAAAACTGCAATAAAAATGAACGCTTAATTGCCTCACTGCCTTTTCGTTCCTACATAGAACTTCATCAGACATGCACCACCCCAATTGTCACAACCTAATTTATATACATACATAATTGAGTCATTATCCAGTGGTAATTTCTCCACTCTACCTATACTTCCTACCAGAACAAACTAACTTTAAAACATTTATAACAATCAGACCTAAACTTAATCACAATACATATTCAAGCAAATATGAATATAACATAAAAAATATAGCATATGACATACTTTCATAAAATAATATACAATTCCCACTGCAGGAAAACAGAATAAATGATTAATCATAACACTATGCTACCCTCTAGTGGTCATGAATAGCTCAAACAATACTTGCAGCTATATATTCCCCACCAGGATTGTAAACCATGAGGAAAAAATATATAAGAACAATAACATCAAATGGACAAAATAGATTAAATATCAAAAATTGCAACATTAAAAAAACTTTTAAAACACTTTTAAAACACACAAAACTATAATTCCCATGGAACCGTCATAACTTAACAGCCCTAAGTTTTAAAACAGGGGCAAGGGAGACATGTTCATTGAGACTGAGAAAAATACAAGCTTCTAAAATTAATTGCCAAAATAATTCCCAGTACTCAATTTTTGTCTCCCATTGACCACCCCTGATGTCATGTAGAACTTCTTCCAACAAAAAATATAAAAAAGTAGCTCTTTCGCATTGGATAGTATGCTTATAAACAGCATTCTTACCATCCTTCCTATGAATATTGTACAAATGCTTGCATATACATCTTCTAAGGGCCCTCTCTGTTTTCCCCCACATAGAAAGCAGAGCATTTCTTACACTCTACTAAATAAATAACCCCCTTATTATCACAATTAGAAAACTATGGTGCATGTCTGATGAAGTTCTATGTATGAACAAAAATGCAGTGAGGCAGTTAAGCATTCATTTTTATTGCATTTTTGTATTTTAATAAATCTGAGTATTTCCCCTAATTGGTGGTTCATTGTGGTTTCCTCTTCAGTGCTGTTCAGAGGTGTATACATGCTGATCTTTGTAGGGTTTATGGTTTTGGGATAAGCTAGACTAACCTGAAAAGGAGATAGCAATACCCATTCCTGGCAACATGAACGATGGATTAGATACAGGCAGATACACTCAGCAACTTCAGGGCTGCCTAGATGACATCTCCTCCAGATGATGCTTGCCTTTATACAGGGGAAGCCAGTACTCATAGGTTCATAGGATATTACTAGGCTAACAGCTCAAGCCCTTGCAAGCCTAGCCAGTTTTACCCAGATTTTAACCCATTTTCTATCCCTAGATGAAAGATAACAAGGGTCAGCAGTAGGGTTTTGACAATTTTTACAGACTGCCTCTCTCCATCTCTCAATAAGAGACAAGGGCACCACCCCAGGAGTGAATTCGTTATTCTCCATCCATTGGTCCAAATTGCACTTAAAAATGGTCAAGGAAGGGATCTCTGCTTTATGTGAATAGGAAGCCTATTCCAGAGGAAAGGCAATCTCTGAGACACATATCTGTCTCTCCAGAATGAACTATTCATGCCAGAGATCAGGGTTAGCTCCTCGGAGTGGGTAGTTAGTTTTGCGAATATGCAACATTTGCATCAGGGCTTAGTCAAAGACTCGCTTGTCAGTCAGATATAGATCACCCTCAATATTTGGCAGGAAACCAAATACAGTTATGGAGCTTTTAATTGGTCTGCATATGACACATTGGTTATATCCTGTATTTTTTGGGTGAGAAACCTCTGGGAACACTGCAGCTGTTGCTGGTGCCTTGTGAAATACATGCCAAAGGGTGAACTGTATTCTATTATTGGTTTAATGATGGCTAATTACAATGATGCTATGACATCCTAAGATCTGGATTACATGCCCTTACTTACAGGCTGAGCCACATAGAAGGATTTCTTCTCCACCATGGACACATGGTGGTCAAAGTTTAGATTATTATATGTCTCAGTACCCAGATTTCTCACCACTGAGTCCACTCTTAGAGAGGTGATATCAATGTTGTAATTTGCAGGGGTATTTGATTTCCCAAAAGGTATTATTATGCATTTCTTCTCTGACACAAATCATTAGTGTGCATTGGTCTTTTCTGTAGGAAACATAATTTGAGGAGTCTGTGATTGCCCCTAACTTGCAGTCAACAGCAGATTGGTCAGCCAAAGGCCATGTATGTTTGTCTGCCTTGCCATCTGAGAAGTATATCTCAAACAAGAGGGGGGTCCAGCACTGAGCCCTGTGGTACTCCACCGGTGACTGGCCTCTTGCTGGATGCAGAGTCCCCCACTCTAATAACATGTGTACTGTCAGTGAGCCATTTGGCTATCTATCTGGTGATACAGAGGTTTATGCCAAATTTTGTGAGTTTATCTATAATATTTGAGTGGGGTATTGTGTCAAATGCCTTGGCCAGGTCAAGGTAGCACTGTCTTACCCTAATCCATGGCCTTGGTGACCTTCTCAAAGAAGTCTACCATAACGGACCGGCAGGACCTGCCCTTGATGAAGCGGAACTGGGTTGGGTCTAGAGTCTGTAGATTTCCTATGTCATGTTAATCAGGTCCTTGATTCTTCTTTTCATAGCCTTGCATTTGGGGCTAATCAGACTTATGGGTTGTAGCTTCCTGAGTCCATTGATGGTCTCCCATTGTGCACAGGGATGACTGCTGCCGTCCTTCATTCTACTGGGACAAAGCCTGTCTGGAGACTGTGGTTAAATGGAGATCTGAGTATGTCTGCTAGGTCATGTTTAACCTATTTAATAGGCACTCTGTGATTCCATTAAGGCCCATTGATGCCGTGTTTCTAGTTTTAGAGAGTGCAGTGATGACCTGTTCTTTTGTGATAACAAGCAAAGGCATGGTAGGAGATATTTCATGGAGAGTGACCTAAAGGTAATGAAGGGGTGAAATGTGAGCTGAACTTATCAGCCAACAGGTTTGCTATTTCTTCTGGCTGAGTATAGGTAGTGTCATCTACAGCCAACTCAGCATACTGTTGAGTGTTCCCCTTAAGATTTCAGAGATAACTAAAAATGCTTTGTGGTTATCCTTTGCTTGACGCTGTTTTAGTCTTGAATTTAGCTTTTGAAGACTTGACAATTTCCCTGATTTGCCTGTTGAGAGTAATGAAAGATTTTTTTCTCTCTGTTGTGCCCCTTCTCACTTACTTCTAGACATGAATTTATTCCTTCTGTTGTATAATCTATTTATGCCAGGGGTCAACCAGGGTGACTTGTTTTTCTGGTTAGTGCTGGGTTTGGTTTGGTGAAGTTCTGCCATTTCTATGCAGTTGTTTAAGTGGTTGTACAGGGCATTCATGTATATAGGCTACCATGTTTTTGGGGATTGGGGAGCTTTAAAATTACTTATGCTATCACTTCATAGAAGGTAATTTGCTTGGAAAAATTCTTTAGGGTTTAGGTTTGATGGGGGTTCTACCATAACATTTATTTCAAAGATTTATGATCTGATCTAACCAATGAGGATATTATGATGGGGGAATGCAATGCTCCCCCATGTTTGCGAGTACTATGTCAAAGATGTTTGAGCTTTTAGTGGGAGTGCAGAACAGCTGTTCCAGAACATTTGCATGGACAAAAATCCAGGAATCTCTGAGGCTGCATGTTACTGGTCATGTATGTTTCCCAATTTATGGAGGGGTAGTTAAAATCATCTATGAGTAGTGTGCTGGGCAGACTGATAAGTGATTCAAGGAATTTCAGGTATGCAGAGTGTTTTTTATGCTTCAAGGTTGGGGACCTGTAGATAGCGATGATATGGTGGGGGATTTTGACTATGGTCAGCTGGACATGGAGAAGTTCAAGCAATTCATCCTGTTTGACGAATCTTGAGGTGTGATTGTTTTTATGTAAATGGAAACATCTCCTCCTTTCTTTTTTTCCTTTTCAGAGGATGGTCAAATGTGTGACAGGCATTGTAGCCTTGCATTGCTGGGGTGCTTTCTGCAGCCTTGAACTGTGTCTCTGTAACTGCACAGATATCAGCATTCTCCAAGGCAAGGAGAGTTCCAGGGAGTACAGTTTCTTGTTTAGACCTCTAACACTGAGCAGTAGTTCCTTCAGCCTGGAATTAGAAGAATATTGTTACATTGATAGGTCTGTTGATTTGGCACCGCCTAAAAAAGGCACTATGGAGATGGCTAATGCCTGGGCCAATATTCAAAAGCCTAGCAGTGACAGGTGCAGACCATCTCTGGCAAAGTAGTGTGTTCTGACATTCATGTCATCCCAGGTTGACAAATACTGTATTCCCTTGGAATGACACCAGTAGCTAAGCCAATTATTGAAATCAATCTTTTTTTTGTTTGTATTTAGGTATCATTTTTGGTGAAGGTAGAATGCTGCTCAATGTGAGGCTCATACCAGCCTGCAACACATATTTAGAGAGGACTGACCATGTCTCTTTTCATATAGTCAAGGGAGGTGTGTCTCAGGTCATTCACACGCAAATGGACTATAACTGCATCATACTGGTACTTGTGTTTGAGTGGTCTTTGTGTCTGTGTGATCTGGTGAATCCTGGCCTCTGACAGGCAAATGACTATAACCCTCTCTTTATCCAACCTTGTTAGAGGGTGTCTGTGTGTCTCATGATGGAGTCTGCTATGGCCAAGATGTTTGAATGTGTGGTATTTCACCTTAAGTGCTTGCTTCCAGAGACACTGTGATATGTATTTTTATATGTAGTGGTTGGTGTTGACTTTGTTTTGTTTGCATGTGGTTTCTGAGGGCAGTGTACAGAAGGTCTCTAAGGTTTTAAGTTATTTATGAGTACTTCTGCATACATAGTTTTAATGTGTCGAGACCTTATTTAGAGAGGGAAATGATGTGCGTGTGCTGACAATCTGTTTGTCATTTGATTTGGCAGTATGAGAGAGTCATGTTTTCATTTTCATAGTGAAACTATATCTTTCACATACTGTGTTGTTTTGGGATTAAGTGGTTGTCAGTGTACATGAGACAAATGTCACTTTTCCTCAGGATGCCCATGTCCACCAGGCTGGCCGCAGAGATCAGGAAAGTGCCTATTCATGGTTTCAGTTTTTTACTATAGTTTTAACCAGGGAGAAGTGAGGATAGATTTGACTGGACTGGGCTGGTAACACACAGACAAAGAATGGATGCTATATTCAGTGTGAACTGCAGCTATCTAAGAAGGCAGTGTTGCTTTGCATGTAACTCAGATGCTCCTAGAGCAGCAGGGGGACTGGGGAAGGTTGCAGAGATAGTTATCCTAAGGAAAATTTAATTTGAAAGTATTTGCATCTATACAGGGCACTGCTGATGACCGTTGTGTGAGGAGCAGCTTAGTGCAGACATTGGACTTATATAGAATCAAGAAAAACAAGTTTTACAACAGCAAGGCCTAAAGACCAAACAGGAAAACACACAATAAGCTTTCAGCCATGTGTCTCCAACTCAGATAGGCTTGCTACAGCACACTTCTGTCACAAGAGGGTAGTCAGGAAAAACCTGTTAATGCAAAAATGCTGGTTTTAGAGCTCAAGTGCAGAAAAACCACACAATCTGGATACTGCAATCCTGTAAAACTAGCAGACACATTGTAATTAATTAATACTACAGCAGTGGACAAAGTTCAGCTTTGAAACTTTACTAGGAGGGATGTTGCAAATCTTCCTTTTCTACAGTGTTTTTTAGATTGTTAAGTTTTGCATTTTGGGTTAGTAAGTATGGATGCTGCCTTTAGGGAGCTTGGGAGTATAATAACTTGGGTTATACAACTGCTTGCTTATTTATTTATTTATTGACATTTGTTAACCGGGTAGTGTCCGACTGGGCCATGAGCCCATTTTCAGTGGAGACCCAGGGAAAAAAGCTCCACAACTAATAATAATAAAATACAATTAGTAAGATAAAAAAATATATAATTGTGATATGAAGGTAACTACAGTAAGGTAAGAAAAGTTATAGAGATAGCCTAAAACAGAGCATATAATGTAGTGATGTGTAGATAACAGAGTAGACTGATAATTAAGACACCAAAAACAAAAATTCAGGAAACAGTCGCATTGCTTAATTACAGAGATTATTGATCATTGCAGTTCTTGAAAGTCTAACAACGCTTGTGCCAAAAATGTTAACCCTTATGGAGAAAAAAAATGGAATTGTGCTGGATAATGGGATGTGAAGGTTGGGAAGGTAAATTATTAAATTCTTATAATTATTTATTATAGTGTACATATATTATACATATTCAATTACATTTTTATTATTTTTTTGTTCATTTATATTTGTTTGACATGTCTCCAATTGTTTTTTATTTGTTTTTCGTGGCATTTAATTGTTTTTTAGTTATTTTTATGTTTAAATTTTTTAATTTAAAAAAATTTAAATGGTTTAATAAATAAAATAAAAAGACCTATGTAATTAAAGATTAAAAATAAAAAAAGTTTATTAGCCATATATAGGCTCCATTATGATGGCTGGAGCATGGCTGTGGTTATGTTGGCACAGTGATAATAAACTTCTTTAACAAAGCTGAAACTTCTAACTTTTTTTTTTTTAAGGTTGGGAAGGTAATAGAGGGGAGGAAAATTATTCGGGAGCAGTACAGGGGCAGTGCCAGGTGGTTATGAGATATTCTTTTGTTTTTGTTTTAAAGGTAGAATAGTTGGGACAGTCTTGAATGCATTTAGGGAGAGCATTCCAGGTCTTGGCTATTTTGTTTGAATAGAGGGAGTCACCATGGTACTTGTTAGACTGGGTCATTTTTAGCAGTAGCCTGTCTGAAGACCTAAGTGACCTAGTATTGACATGAGTTTGGACCAGGGAGGAAAGACCAAGGCAGTGACTGGGGTTGTGAATGATTTTGTGGGTGAAGGTAAGTTGGTTTAATGGGTACTTTTCTGTTATCAGGGCAACACTGTTAATGCAATCTTTCAGCTGTAATCCAGTCCCCTAACATGTCCGGTAATCTCACGTCAAAGTAAAAAGTATTACTTTGAATAATTAATTTGTAGACAATAACTTTTAATTCAGACTTTCACACCTATCTGCTTGACAGAGGTGTTAAGGTACTACATTACAGATGAACGATCGCGTTCCAGTGTTGACCCGATAAATTAGAAAGACGGAAAGTATAAAATACATCTCAGGTCATTTTTATCTCCTAAAAATAAGGTATGCTTTTTACTTATCTGCCTTTTTACTAAATTTGTTCATTTCTGTACTTTAGTGTTACAGGCCAGTCTACCCTCATTTTACTCAAGAAAGTACTTTCCACCAAGCTGACATCATCCTTCTTTTCACCACCCACTGCCTATTATTTCAAAGGAAAGTGCAGGTTTGACTTACCGATCGGTTGATTATAATCAGCTTCTGAGAACTGTAATTTACTTCTAAGATGAAGGATACTAAAGTAAGATTACTCAGAAATGTAAACAGCTGAGTGTTAGCAATATCAGCCATGCTGAGTTTACTTGTGGGGTGGCATTGCTGTTGCACAGACAATTCAGTTTCACTGAATTGTTTAAAACAAAAAGAAACAGAGATGGTATTTTACAATGTTATTTCCATACCTAACTTTTGCAGTGGTTGGTACACAACAAAAATGAGCACCGGTGGTTCTCCATCAACCTTAATATAGTCTGCATTTCTGATTTTGACGTTCGTTAATGAAAGTAGGGCACGCACGCATTCATTTCCCAAAGATTGTTATTATTAAAAGATTTTTGTAGTTTTTAATACAAAAAAATGGATTAAAACTTACAGAATGAAAAAGGAAGAAAAAACACATCACTATATACAATATTTGCACAGACGTCCCGTTGTAAATTAGTAGGTAAAACTAAAGAGATCACACTGCTCAGCTGTACAGATTTTTGCAGAATGTCTCGGTTTTTGCCTTATATTTTTGGTCCATTTTCATGAAATTGTGGTTTTCTAGAAAATCATTAGTAAATCATTTAAGATTTAAGTCTGAAAATAATAACAAACATTTGAGTTTCAAACTTCATACTGTTCAGAAAATTAACGATAATGCAAAACCTGTTATTCTATCTAATTTCTAAGTGTTGCCCCGATAACGGAAAAGTACCGTTTAATGTTAACAGGTTAGGGAGTTCAAGCCAATTTACTTGTTGAAGTCCAGTACAATGATGACTTTTATGGGGCTGGTTGCAGGCAAATTTTGCTATTTTATTATAGCAGGATTTTAAGTTATTTACGTCGGCTTTGTGCAAGTTTGTAAAAATGTGTGAGCAGTAGAGAAGGGTAGATAGAAGTTGAGATCTAGCTGTGGCTAGTCTGGCTTGGTGTGTTAGGAAAGGTCTAGCCCTGTAGACAGACCTGAGTTTGGCATGGACTTTTTTGATTAATTGGGAAATATGTAAATCAAATTTCAGCCTGTCATCTATAGTTACACTTAGGAGTTTGATGTGATTTGTAGGCTCAGTTTTAGTTCCATTTGCAGATTAGATAAAGAGAGGTGGAGAGTAGGGCTTAGAAGATCTGCTTGTGTAAAACATTAACTTTATCTTATTTGGGTTTAGAATGAGCTGGTGGTTAGACAGGTAACACTCAATTTCCTGAAATGCCTTTTGTGCCTTATCTTGAAGTTCTAGGTGGGAGGGGACAGAGGATACAGAGGAGGGGTCCAAGTATGTTCCCTTGGGATACTCCAGTGGAGCCTGACAGTAGAGGAGAGAGAGTGTTCTCACATTTGATAGCCTGTTTACGGTTTGATAGGTAGCTATGAAACCATGTAAGTGATGATGAACTGAGATTGTAAGTGGCAAGTTTGTAGAAATTGGTTGGAGACAGTGTCAAATGCTTTTGACATGTCTAGGAAAATAGCCGAGACTAGTACACCATTGTTCTTAAGGTGATGAATAGTGTCAGTAAAGGATATTAAGGCTGTGTTAGTACTGTGTTTAGGTCTAAAACCATGCTGGGTGTGGGATAGTAGGTTATTAGTGGTAATGTGAGTTAAGAGTTGTTGGTGAACACATTTCTCTAGTACTGTAGCTATGGGTGGGAGGATGGCAATGGGTTGGTAATTGGAGATATCTGTAGAGGGGCTGCCCATGTGGAGGGGGAGGATGTAAGAGATCTTCCAGAGGCGAGGTACATATTGTTCAGAGATAGAGTGATTGATTAAGATAGAGATGGGATAAGCAATAGATGGAGCAGCTATTTTTAAGACTTCATTTGGTAGATGGTTGGTAGCTGGGCAGCAGGGTTTCAGTTTGCTGAGGAGCTTTTTTATGTATGCAGTTTGGGCAGGTTTAAAGGAGAAAGAGTTAGTGGTTTTAGAGGAGGGGGAGGGGACTGTGAGTGGTAGATTTTGTTGGTTGTCTAGAAGGGAGGCGATAGAGTTAATAAAATGTGTTGAAACACGGGTGACCAGTAGGAAGGTAGCTGGAATAAAGAAGCTGAACCACAACAAAGTAAAATCTTCTTTTTTAATACAAAATGATGAGCGCTTTCTCAATGGAAACCATTGCTTCATCAGACAGTTCATTCAAACAGCAGCAGCACTTAAATACTTTAATTCATTATTAGAACAACCAGTCCTACCACTCAGAGTTAATTCAGCACTCAGCAATCAATTAATTACTAGGGTTATGTTTTGCCCTTAGTTCATTGCTGAAGTCAGAAAAACTCTGTTTAAAAACCACATGCACAAAATGTAAAGACAAGAACATGTGGATAAATATAAATAAAATACATAAAAAGTCAATGAATAAATACATATACTCATGTTCCCCATTTAGTAACAACTTATGTGCATAGATATAAGCATAAAAATATATATAAAAGTATAAGCAGTACACACTCAACAAGTTAATACATATATTCTGCCTAATAAATGCACATGTTGTCCACCTAGTAAATACATATGCTTTAATGCATACATCTCAACAGTGCTTGTCTTTAATGATATCTATACTAGAAGCAGCTCAAGAAATACTATCATATTGACCCAAAGCCCTGCATGTGTTTATGTGGTCTTCTCTTGTTAAAATATTATTATTATTTTTTATTTTATTTTAACCTTCTGGATTTTAGCATTGGCTTCAATGGAACACTATCATTCAAACCCAAACCTCTATGTGCTCCTAAACGCAAAATCCATTTTACTTCCATATTTTCAGTAGTATTGACTATGTCCCCCATCCTATTGCTGACATTCTGAATGTGTAAAACCTGAAACAAAAATATATGGTCACCCCCCCTTATCCAATGTGTGCTTAGCCAACGCACTATACAGTTGCCCTTTTCTAGTGCAGTAAAGCTGATCCCTTATCCGTTCCCTAAGGTGACGATTAGTTTTGCCAACATAGAAATGGAAACATGTTGTGCAGTGAGCTACATACACTACATTCTTAGTATAGCAATCAGCAGAATTCCTTAGCTCCCATAGATGCCCTGTTTCAGGGTGCTTAAAAAACCTTGATTCATCTATATAAATGCACTGTGTACATTTTCCACATCTATGGGTTCCACTCACTGTGTTATCCATCAGAGCAGGTGTCCTTGGATAGCAAAGCTGCTGTTTCAGATTTTTCTTATTTCTAAATGCAAAATATGGTTGTCCACCCACTCTGTTGGTAATATCCTCATCTACTAACAACATATGCCAATTTTGTCGTATGATGGTTTCAAACCTTTTCACATCTCTTGTATATGGTAAAACCATCGGAATGTATGATAATACACTATTCCTGATACCTACCCTGTCACTACCTGCTCTATCAGAGTAGTAGGGCTTAGCTTTACCTTTCCTTTCTTTGTGTACATTATGGTACACCTTATCAATTTCATGTTCACTATACCCCCTATTAATGAAACCTGCTCTTAGCTTAATTAACTCATTTCTATACACTTCCTCTTGACAACATAGGCGAGATGTTCTCATTGCCTGACCTCTGATTATGTTAGGAAAAATCTTAGGGTTATGCATACTGTTTCTATGTAGAAAAGATGGTCTGTAACATTGTTTCCTATGTAATTTCGTAGACCATTGGTCATTTTCTCTCTATATGGTAACATCCAGGAAGTCTAAACTCATCTCAGAACAGTTCATCATAAACTTTAAAAAGTCACTAGTAGTATTTAGGTATGCATACAGGGATTTAAGTTGTTCACCATCACCTTTCCAAAAAATAAAAAGATCATCTACAAAATGCCTATAAAAGGCTATTTGGGGATTACCTAACAGATGTTAATATTCCCAGGTAACCATAACCAGGTTTGCATATGTGTTGGCACAACTTGTGCCCATGGCAACCCCTGACAACTGCTTATAGCATATGCCATTGAACATAAATATGTTGTGCTCTAGTACCAATTCTAGTAACATACAGAGAAAGTCTATCTTAGTATTAGAGAACTTTCCCTGCATTGTCAACACTGATTTCACCATGCTTATCCCCTGGTCATTAGGTATACTTGTAAATAAAGACACTACATCTAGTGTGGCCAGCATCCCTGCATCTGCTGTTCCCATTTGCTTCACTGCCCCATAAAGGTCCACTAAAAACTGTTCTGTATCTTTCAAGACATATGCATATTCATTGAGTGCTGTCTTCAATTACTTATCCAGGTATATAGAGATGGGTTCTGTTAGCCATCCTGCCCCTGCTACTATAGGTCTAAATTTCGGGTTATATGGGTCTTTGTGTATCTTGGGGAGGCCATGGATTTGAGGTATGAGTGGATTTTCAACAGCAAAATAATTAAAAAGATCTTTATTTAATAGTTCCATACACATGCATTCATATACGGTACTAGCAATCTGTTCACTCATTTCAAACACAATTCTTGTTGGTACTTCAGCATATAATTTGCATCCAATAACATTTCTTGCATAGCTGTATTATAAAAGTCAGCATTCAATATCACCACTGGTCCCCCTTTGTCAGCGGGTCTTATAACTATGCTATCATTAGTCTGCAAGTCACACAATGCTTTGTGCTCACTCTTTGTCAAATTATACTTTCCTTCTTCTAAAAAACTATTGTTTCCTGTGCTATAAATGGCATTTTCACAAGCTTTTAAGAAGGTTTCTATATTACGTGGCAATATTGGTACATACAGACTGTTTTTCTTAAACTGAACATCCCTTGCCTCATTGCCATTTCCAAATTGTTGTTTCAATGTTACATTTCTAGTAAACATACGTAGGCATAACAGAAATTCACTAATGTCCATTTTAGTCGAAGGTATAAAATTTAAACCTCTGTTTTTTATATATATATATATATATATATATATATATATATATATATATATATATATATATATATATATATATATTTATTTATTTTTTTATGCTTATATCCATGCACATAAGTAGTTACTAAATGGGGAACATGAGTATATGTATTTATTCATTGACTTTTTATGTATTTTATTTATATTTATCCACATGTCCTTGCCTTTACATTTTGTGTATGTGTTTTTTATTTTAAACAGAGTTTTTCTGACTTCAGCAATTAACTAAGGGCAAAACGTAACCATAGTAATTAATTGATTGCTGAGTGCTGAATTAACTCTGAGTGGTAGGACTGGTTGTTCTAGTAATGAATTAAAGTATTTAAGTGCTGTTGCTGTTTGAATGAACTGTCTGATGAAGCAATGGTTTCCATTGAGAAAGCGCTCATCATTTTGTTTTAAAAAAGAAGATTTTACTTTGTCATGATTCATCTTCTTTATTCCAGCTACCTTCCTACTGTGCACCCGTGTTTCAGCATTTTCAACTTCTGGGCTGGTTTGGATTTATTTGTTTGCTGCTTGTGTATCTAATGATGGTGAAAGGTACTGTGGACATTGCAGAGAATGCAACAGTTGGTGTAAATGTGGAAAGGAGACTTCTGAATTTGCTGACAAATCAAGATAATCCACTGCTACAAACAGGTACTCTTAATATGAACTCTGAGACTGTTAATACCAACATCAATAAAGCTGAGATACGCAATTTGAAAAGAAATGCGGAGAATGATTTGTATAGTTTTAAGTGGCTTCAGAGCCAATGGTTCCATTTTGAAGCCTGCTTAAACCTAAATGTTATACCAAGGGGACTCAGAGTACTTAATATGCCCACATATGGAAACACCTACCCCACTTTGTTAGCCCAGTGGCAACAAATTAATCTTAACACCAGTAAAGCATATATACAATTGTTGCTGGACTTTTTCAAGCTGGTGGAACAAGAGCTTAATGAAAAGATATGTCAGCAACAACACAAACTGTCTGTGCTTTATGGGGAAGCAGCTACTGAAGTTTTCATGCATGAACTAATTGATAAGATACTCCGTTATGAAACCAGACTGCTTGAGCAAAAGAAAAAGAAACTGTGTAGGGATTTAAAATATTTCACTAACCAGCATGTCTTTACTTGGCCGAAACCTGCACAGTCTGCAGAGCAGTCTACTACCAACTGCAATTTGTGATTTATGAGAGAAACCAATGTGCAGTCAGAGGTACCACCAACAGCCTACCAGCAGAGGAGCGAGCAAGTTCAATCGTTTGAGCGGCATGAGAGACCAAGGGCGGAGCACTGGGTACAGTCTGAAGAGATGACCAATGCTCTCGGGGAGGAAGAGGAAACAATGAATCAACAGCCAGGAGGGAGTGTCCTTTCACCAAATGAGGCACATTCCGTTTATTCTGCACCGATGGAAGTGCCATCGTCTTCGGCAACCAATGATAAGGCAACAACTGCCTTCACAACTACAGCCATGGTAAGAAGGAAAATTGATATGGAAGGAGGACAACAACAGGTTTTTCCTGTTCTATCCCTACCGTTTCAAGCAGGGAGGAGAAAATCTGTGGAACAGGACATTTACAGGGGCCAGAAATGGAAAGAGGCACCAGGTAAGTTACAAACTCGCACTTTGAAGAAAATGTGGGGTAATGGGCAGGAGAGTTAATATGGAATATTTTTAAATATGTACTGTCTGCAGCTGAGACTTCTTTATTAAACAGAGGTTTAAATTTTATACCTTCGATTAAAATGGACATTAGTGAATTTCTGTTATGCCTACGTATGTTTACTAGAAATGTAACATTGAAACAACAATTTGGAAATGGCAATGAGGCAAGGGATGTTCAGTTTAATTAATATATATATATATATATATATATATATATATATATATATATATATATATATATATATGAGAACCAAGAGGCTGGTGAAGACTTCTTTCTTTCATTTTTCATTCTGGATAATGGAGTTTAGGATGTTAAAATGATTGATTAAATTGCATGACTGCATTATAAATAGGTTGTTGTTTTAAGGAGTGATGGTGAAATGTATTCAAATTATATAAGAGTAATTCATTTTAGATTTAAACCAGGTATAAAAGTAATTTCTTTGTGTTTTAGTTTTATTAGTAAAAATATAGGTAGAATTATGGTTGCTAAGGGTGCCAATAAGGAATCCAACATAATAAGAGTTAGTAGTTAATATCCAACTTAGTATGCTACATGTGTTTTTGTTAATTCTGGTGGGTTTATTATTTTTGCTAGACTAGATAGGTTAATGGTGATGAAAATGTGTATTTTCTGATGTTTTTGAGGATATGGTAGACCAGTCTATATTTACATCACATACAATGATAACATATTTTTTTTCTGGCAGACGTTAGCCAGTACAGTAGTTCTTCTAGAGTATCAATGTTTTTTTGAGGTTTGAGCAGGGAGAATATAAATAGTTGCCAAATAGTGGTTAAAAGAGTATTTCAGAACTGTTAAATGTGGGTATTGCCTTCTTAAATGGTGATGTTAAGAGGTTATTAGAGTAGAAAGTAATTATACCACTATTTATTTTTGTCAAGGAATCCATTTAGAGTAAATTGTAGGCTTGAGAGGAATTTGAATAATGTATAAAGTTTGTTAGGTTAATATAAGGAATACAGTTGAAAATGAAAACAATTTCCATGTTTTTGGCATCTAGTGTAAAACAGCACCATATTGCTGGGCTAATTTAATGGAAGTTATTTTCAGAAATAGATAATGTAAAGCATGGGCTACTTGATTTACTTTTTTCCATTATGTGATGATCACAAGTGGTACTAACATACGGAGGTTGTAGGTTTATTTTTAAAAAAGGGTAGACAAAAATGTATAGGTTTTTGAAATGGGCATCAACAAAAGGATGTTTCTCTAAGTTGGTGGTAACCTCGATCTGTCTCTTTAGGACCATAATATAATCTCTTTTTCAATACTTTGGTACACTGCCTGTTGATACAGATCTCAGCAGGCCAAACCTAAGTAAATGCAGAAGGCAAAGCAAATACTCTGCAATTACTTAGTCCTGTAAAAATGGTTAAGTTTGAGACTTCCCATTCTTTCCAAACAGTTTAGCTTTATGTATATATTAAATCTTTACACTTTGTAATACTGCCTTGGGGACTAGGAGGTTTCACACTTACCCAATGGAGCGAGAGAAGATGGGACTGGCTTGAGGCCAGTTAAAATAGCAAAACAGAGGAGGATAGTAGACCACTGGCTAATTGAAAGAAGCACCGCAACTTGTATATTGGATGTAGATTGCTAAAGAGAATCTATAAGGTAAAAATAGGATAAGGGTAGCTGCAACGTCTCCTACTAGATTAGTTCCTATAAATACAAACATTTTCTTAATATCACAGTCATGCAAAAAACCTGAATAGCTCCCCCTTTACAACAGGCAACATGCAAATATGAACATGCATCTGTGTACATATCAATGTAGCAGAATTTTTTACTTTTAAATTCGGCTCATAAGAGAAGGGATTGGCCTGCTTTTATGAGGATTTTGAGTCTCTTTAAACCATTTTTAGAGATAGTGGATATGATGAACAGTAGTGTAACTATCTCAATAACAATACTGTATTTGTACTCTGAAGTAAGTGGTGCAGTCTCTCATGATGTTGGCTAATAAACCTGCTAATTTTGTTCATTGCTGCCTGAGAATAAGCTAGTGCTCTATAAATTGCACAAGGCCACAATTAGCAGAGCAGACTCACATTTTGGGATAAGCATACTCCTAGCAATTACTTGTTGAGGATCTATAGCTAATAGCTGTAATTGCAGGATAGTTTGAATTAGATTAATATTTTTACTATATTGTCAATGAGAAGGTGATGTGAGAGTTTTAAGTCTAAGGTTATCTCAAGGTATTTGAAGGAAGTAAAAAAAGATTATGGGAGTATTCTTTGTGCTGGAAACAATGAGTGCTATTATAAAAGCAAATTTCTGAGTATTTATAAATAAAAGTAAATACATTTTTGCTGAACTGACCAATAGGTGGGTTTCAAGAAAAAAATTGTATAAGTGACTGTCATGGCTGTCCTTCTTTTTGCTGTATATTTTTACACACTGAAGCAATAGTAGGTCTTTGGCTTTAAGAATGATACATAACTCTGGAAGGTCTAAACAGATATTGTTTATGAATAAATTAAAGAAGAAATATTCAAGAATCAAACTCTAGGAGTTATCTAAATGGAGAATGTCAGGAAAAGGGAGGGCAATGGCATATTTTACATGAATGTACATCTCAGGTAATTTGTACACCAGCATATGTATCTTTTGGGAGAATCCTAACCTCCAAATCCTTAGCCTCACAGTTCAACTCTCACTTTATTAATTATATCACCTCCCTCCTAGATAGCTACCAAAACCTACCACTCACTGTTCCCTCTGCTACCACTAAGAACACAAACTCTTTCTCCTTTAAACCCATTTAGACTGCCTATATTAAAAAGCTCCTAAGCAAACTAAAACCCTGCTGCTTTGCTGCTGACCAACTACCCAACGAATTCCTAAAAGTAGCTGCTCCATCCATCTCCTATCCTATACAATCACTCTATCTCTGATCAGTATGTGCCTCACCTCTGAAAAAAATCTTTCACATCATTCCCCTTCACAAGGGTTGCCCCTCTAGAGAGATATCAAACTATGCCCCATAGCCATCCTCTCACCCATAGCCAAAATTCTAGAGAAATGTATTCATCAACAACACCTGAATCACCTCTCCACTAATAACCTACTATCCTCCTCTCATCATGGCTTCAGACCTAAGCATAGTACAAACACAGCATTAATAACCTTTACCGACACTGTTTGTCACCTCAAAAATGATGGACATCTAGTCTCAGCAACTTTCCTGGATATGTCAAAAGCTTTTGACACCTTAGCCCACCAATTGCTTCTCAATAAACTTGCTACTTACAATCTCAGTTCATCATCCCTAACATGGTTTCACAGCTATCTGTCAAATTGTCAACAGGCTACAAAATGGGAGAACAATCTCTCCCCATTTCTACCAGTATCCACTGGTGTACCCTAAGGATCCATACTTGGTCCCCTTCTCTTTTTCATATTTGCCAACAACCTAAATTCAGCAACCCAACTTGCCATGATCATACAATATACAGATGATTCCTCTCTTATCTGCTCTGCCCCTTCCCCCCAAGAACTTCAACTCAAAATGCAAAAATCATTCCAGGACATTGAAACTTACCTCTCCAACCATCAACTCATTCTAAATCCAAATAAGACTAAGTTAATTATTTTCACAAACAAAACTTCCAAGCCCAGCTTGCTACCTCTCTCTATTTAATTCTCTAATGGAACCAAAACTGAGCCTACAAATCAGATCAAACTCCCGGGGTTTATAATAGATGACAGGATAAAATTTGATATACGTATTTCCCTAACAATCAGAAAAGTCCATGTCAAACTTGGTGCTCTCTATCGGGCCAAACCTTACCTAACACACCAAGCGAGACTAGCCACGGCGAGATCTCACTTTACTATCTACCTTTCTCTACTGCTCACACATTTTCACCAGCCTACATAAGGCTGACCTTAGTAATCTAGAGTCCCGCTATAACAAAATAGCTAAGTTTTCCACCAATCATCCACATAAAGCTCATCATTGCTCTGTTCTTCAACAATTTAACTGTCTGGAATTTCCCAACCTGTTAACACTAAACCAACTTACCTTCACCCACAGAATAATTCACAACCCCAGTAACTTCCCTGCACTTTCAAACCTGGTCCAACCAAACCTCAACAGCAGGTCCCTTAGGTCTTCTGACAGGCTATTGATAAAAGTTACCCAGTCTCATAACTGTCATGGTGACTCCCTCTAGTCCAATAAAATAGTGAAGACCTGGAATGCTCTTCCTCAGGACATCCAAAACAATCCCAGCATTTCTTCTTTAAAAAAATAAAATAAAAGAATATCTCAACAACAGCTGGCTCTGCCCTTGTACTTCTCCTAGATAATTCTTCTCTCCTTGTTCTTCACAACTATCCTCAACACCTTTAAACAGCTTATGCTTATCTCCCATGTTTTTTGTACTGATGGGTTTGCTATCTGATGGTTATTTGATTACTCAGATATCAATACCTCTGTATCGTCCCATGCTCTATGTTTGTTACCTAAATAATTTTGTTAGTTGTTTTGTTAGCATATGTTCTTCATGTCTACTGTATTCCTTAAGTAGTTGTTACAATTTGTTTTCTGTTACTAGAGCTTGTTTCCCCGGGTCTCCATTGAAAACTAGCTACTGGCCTAGTTGGACACTACCCGGTTAACAAATATAAATAAATAAATAAATGTTAAAGCATGAGAAAAAAAAGTAATGCAGTCAGCATGGTCAGTTGCCACTTTACATCATGTTACCAAATTGTCTGTATTACTATTTATTTAACATTTGTTTACTGGGAAAGCCAGACTTGGAACAAAGTCAATTTTCAGCGGAGGCCTGGCGAGAAATGCTCCAGATACATGTCTTTGCAACGTGGGATGAAACTAGAACACCCGGAGGAAACCTACACAAATGCATGGAGGACATGCAGACTCCACACAGAAGGCACCACAGCCAAGAATCGAAGCAAAGAACTTCTTGCTGTGAGGCAACAATGCTACCGCTGCACCACTATGCCATCCACTTCTTGTGCAGCAGCTTATGTCTATCCTAATAATACTTGCTACTGTTTTTCTTCAAACACACTGTGTGCCTCCCGTTTGCATCTCTCCTTTTCCCTCCCGCTCTCCCAGCACTCCCTTTGCATCATTCCTTATTACTCCACTCCTATACTAATTCAGCCAACTCCTCTTTCTAGCTGTGCAATTATTATAGCCAGGTCTGACTTCATCTACTTACTTCTGCAAACTATCCTTCCGGTAATATAATCTAATAAAATTCGGTTTGTTCGCTACTATTTTTACTTCATGAATGTACCTCCCACTCAACGTCTCTCCCCCCACCTCCACATGTGCAGTCAGATTATTTACCATTGTATTAATTATTTTCCTTTTTTCATTGTATTTAAATTCTGTTTATAAAATTAATGGTTGGATGTTTTATTATTATACTACTTTACAGATATTGGTTATATTCTGTCATACTACTTTTTCCTTTCATACAGCTGACCACTGGTGCAGGTCTGCCTACCCCTCCTGATCTCCCTTGGATTCAGTCTGAGAGTGTATGGGCTGATGAGTAGCTGAGGGCATCCCAGGCCTGGGACTGGACTTCATTTGCTGCTGTGGAAGGATTTTCTGTTGTGATCTACCCTATTCCCCCCTGCACTTGCTGGTATTATCGAGGAGTAGGTATGCAATGGCAATGTGCTGGTGTATTGCCTTGTCTCCACTGCATCTCAGCCAATGTCCACTCCCCTTCCCTTCCTTGGATATTGACCCCAATGTCCTTGGTCTCCAAGAAGGGATTATATGTGGTGAACACCCAGGTGACCTGACAGCCCCCCCCCCCCGGATAGGCATGTCCATCCCTCCCTCCCTGCAACAGCCTCAGACATCCAAGGTGCTAATCAGTCTTGAGTGGTCTTTAAGGCTTTATCCTTCTATGCCATGAAGATGACTACTGTATTATACTATATGATGTCTTGATGATTGTACAGAATACCTCTTATTGTACAAAATTCGTGTTATTGGTTTGTTTTCCCTGTCTGAATATAAACTCCCTTATTGGAGCTCATAAAGTTTCACTGAGATTTGTGGCCTACTATCCTGATAAACAAGTTCAAATAAAGAAATAAGCATATCAGAAAGCACTGCACGAAGACATCCTTTCTTCATATTTGAAAAGATTTCGCTTGTGATCTGAACCAATGATGTTGCAGCACTAAAGCCTGCTCTGTACCTGTCCTAGGATTTGTAAAACAGATGATGGTTTTAAATACAGTATTTGTTTATATAGAACATTTTTCTAATATTAATAGAGGACTGAAGACAGGCATTCATCTGAAGTGGTCTGGGGAGATTACAATATCATCAAAAAAGGGTAAGTCACTGTTCTATGTGAAAAGGGTCACTGTTGAAAACAGTCTAGGACCACTTTATTTACCTGGGTAACAAATGTTGAATAAAGTAAACAAATAAATTGGTACCTTTCTACTACAAAAAAAAAAACACAAAGGGAAAAATATTGATGATGTGTCTACAGGAACATTATAGACTTCCATGGAGGATACTTATAGTATAAATAGTAGATGACGGCCATGAATCACAACAAATCAGCACTGTGTAATTGTCTTCATTATGGAGCAGTCTCGGTATGTGATAGTGTGCCAATGACAATACACAAGCAGATTGCAAAGCAGCACAAAAGGACAGATCTTAACTTCCCTGGCATACAGTCAACAGCTCCATCTTTTTTCTATTTACTACTGCATATAACCTGAAAGGGCTGCCAGCTGCTGTGCACACAATGCTCTATGACCCTTACAGAGAATGATACCCATTATCAGTTATTTCAGACAAGCCACATACCACTTACTGAAACAATACATAAGAAACTGCAACTCCAAACCTTTGCTCATATCTGCAGATGAATTCAAACAATCTACAAGCCATTTCTGAAATACTATATCACTTGACAGATGTATTTAACCCACAAATTTAGCCACCTCTTGCCACAACAGATGTCAAAAATACTGTTGTACATGCTTCCCAAACACAGCTCCTACACTACTAGAATAAAGCATGCGTCTTCCATTTTTCCAGTACAAATGAGCAAGATATATAGGTTGTCTGGGTTATCTACATGTGTGTTGCAGCTGCACCCTACAGCTCTTCTTCCCTTACTACTCTCCACCAGTATGTGTGAGTCACATACCATTCCTGCACTGCAAAAGGATTGCCTGCTGGTGCATTTCAGCCAAAAAGAACCTCCATCACCATTCCAGATACTCTATGTGACACTATGTAACCCAAACCACAGCCACAATGTCATTTATTAACACATATCACACCTCACTGTTCTGGCAGTTAGCACAGAGGATTAAGTCTCTGAGGTATTAATGATCTGCTTTCTGTAGTACATAATACAACGTTTGACTAATTTCACATCCGTTTGCCTAGTGTGTGATTTTGAGCAAATCAGTTAACCAAACTGTATTCTTGGGTTGCTCCTGAAAAGAGACATTTATATCCGAGGCTTACCTGGTTAACAAATGAATAAAATAAATCCATCCTCAACTCCTTTTCTCATTTTTGCTCATGAGGTTGGGGTGTCACTTCAACAGTGGCAATCATCTACACATTTCCTTCATTTCATTTAAACAACAGAATAACCTGCAACAGACAACTCACTATAACCGAGAGCTATACTATGTACACCTGCAAATCCAGTCTGGTGTTAGCAGATGAAGTATCACAAGTGCTAATTCAGATGCGTATGTAACATTTTCATGTATCTTCATGTGAGTCTGACACCATGGTCACCTTAATGAAAGTGGACTATAGCTCAACACATGGTAGGACAGTATCAAAGTGGATTTGTATCCCCACTTTAAAGATTATACAGGGTCAAAGAAGCAAGCCTGTGCTCAATACTCAGCAACAAATTTAACAGAGTATTGAACAATGTCTCTCAACAGTTCCTTACATCTTCACCATGGAAACACTACAGAAAATCACTACCACAATAGTAGTATAAACACATAGACACCATTTCTCATCAGGTAATAATTGCATCATACTCTGTTCACATTTTTTCAACATTTTCAGAAGACTTACAAACATTTGTACAATGCCAAAACAGAGCATTTGGCCTTAGAGAAATTGTTCCAGAACTATTACCACAAAAAGATTTCAGGCCTGCATAAACTAAAGCACTTCTGGTGATTCCCTGCTGGGTGAAGAAAGTAAACCTATATTTTTTGTCTGTGACTTGCTGATAGAGTTACTTGGCCTGTTGTTTTGTTCTATGTGAGAAGAAGACACTTAAAATATCTAGGCTGCACACCATGTTTTTTTCATTGGTTAAACTGTCTCTTGAGTGATACTTAAATACAATGTGAAATTCTGGGTTTTTGTCTTTTCTAAAATGATTAAAACTCTGGTAGCACTGATGTTTTTTCCCCATCCACCCTCTTCTTTGATGATCTGCTTTTTAAACCTGTTGATTTTAAGGTACCCACCCCTACTGTAAATTGAGCTTAATAAGCTTCTCCTGTTTTACACTGCTGTCAATATGCTGAATTATTTATTTGCCTTTTCTAGCACTTATATTGAAAAAGTGCATTTTGACTTATTATTGTCTGTTCTACCGATTTGCTTGCTCTGAATTCATTATCTAGCTAGCTGTTGGATAGAGTAGTGTATTTTTACACTCTAACAAGCACTTGTTTTTACATCAAGAGGTCAGTGGATTTTCAGTCTAGTGCACTGGGAGGTAGCCTGGTTTATTTAGGTTGGGAAAACACAAAAGATACAGTTTTATTGGCTGGAAGGCTTATTAATCAGCTTATCTTGTTTTTAGTGCCTTTATAAATTCTGCATAATTAAGTGGCACTTGGCTGTTTCACACAAACCAAAGTACTTTTATTGAATAATCAAACTTTAATAAGCTGTTTAAAGTACACTACTGTATCCGTATCTTTAAGTTTGTTTGTGGTAGCATTTAGCATCTTTTAAGTTTGTTTGTTGTAGCATTTCACTCCAAACACTCTGTGAAGACTGCCGCCTAGCTAATTTTGTAAATAATTCTGTATCATTGTAAATATTAATAGGATCCACAGGCTTCTGTAACAAATGTAAGAGAATGGTGTTATATGTTCTGAACTTCAGAAATGTAACCACAGTGCACCCTGCTGGAAGAAAGCTGATATGTCAAGCATTTTAGGACTGTTTGATCTCAAGCTCAGAGACAGGATGTCAGGACTAAGGAATTCATTCTATTGTCTTAGGACAAGAGTTAATTACTAGATTTTACATGTAAAATGTCTTTTATTGCTGTGTCTTCCTGCAGGTGCAGATTACAAAAAGAAATGTAAATTTTAAGTTCTGTGAGCTTGGGAAACTAAATCAGAACAGTTAAGAATGATGTAATCTGAAATGACTCAGCAGTACTGTGTTATCAATTTAAGGACAGAAAGAAAGGAGAGCATTTTATATTTTGTCTGAACCTGAACACATTAGCTCACCAGCACTTGCTTGCTCTTTATGTAAATAGGATCTTAGACTTTAATATTTCTCTTAGAGGTAGATAGAAATATAGCCAAATTAGCAAAGCTGTTTTCTATATTTAAGTCAGATTATTCCTATAATATTGTTTTAAAAGTTTTCTGTGATCTCTGAACTCTTGATTAGCACTGTGTTGAATTGATGAGATTTGTCTTGTGTTTTTATTATTTATTATTAAATATTTTAAACCATTCAACTGTGGCTATTTTGTGTAGAGATAATATAAGCTCTAAAGTACTTGCATGCATTTAGTGATACTGTACTAAGCCACTTCAGAATAGCCTTATCCCTGTGTCACACTTACTATTTGGATAACAGTAATATTACACAGTGTAATTGGTCACCCTTTGGGAAGGGCCTTATTAATAGCTGATAATAGTGGTTCATGGCAGAACCTGTGCCAGCCTTCCCCAGGAGTGTCTGTGCATTTGTATATCAATCAAATCTTAAAGACTGTGTGTGTGTCAGCTACTTGAGCAGGGACATGAAGCAATGGTTGGACAGAGAGGGTGCTGGAGGGTTTGGCTTGACCACTAGGCTGAGGTTTGTACTCTATAGCTGTGCCAGTGGGGAGTCTTATTGGGGATCTGGAGAGAAAGGGAGAAACCAGCCCCAGACTGACTGTGATCTCTGTGTGCTCTTAAGGGAAATTGTACTTTACTGTATACATATTTATTATCCTTTTCCTATATAGATGCCCCTCACTGGTATTAGTGGTGAGGCTTGAGGCTCCTTGATTGCTGGGCCAGTGCATGGGCATCACATATTAATTGTTGGCAGTGGTTGGATATCCACACCACATATTAATTGTTTGATAGTGGTGAGTTAGCCACATCACATACTAATTGGCTTGTAGTGGTGTGGATAGTGAATTCCTGTAGCTTGTGTACAGTGATCATTGAAGGTGTTTTTCATACTCTAAGTCAGCCATGCAGTGAATATTCAGAGGTCAGATCACAATTGCTTTATTTCTTTTGTAAGCTTAGTCAGGGAGAGCAGGCAAGCATGTCAGCAGAGGAGTATAGTAAGCTGACAAGGAGCCAGTTGACTGAGATGTGCCAGGCTAAATGACTGGTGCATGGAAACCTGACTAAAGCAAACATGATTGCAGCTTTGGTCACAGCTGCATCAGAGGATAGCAACCAGGAGGATGATCAGACTGGCCATGGAGATGTACAACACTTAGAGAATGCACAGCTCAACCTTTCTGCAGAGGACTTAAAAATCCATCTGGAGCTAAAGAGACTTGAGTTGGAGGCCAGGCATTTGGAAACAGAAGCAGAAAGAGACTGAGACATCTACAGGATGAGGAGAATGAGAAACTGCTACACCTGGAAGCTGAGGCGAAAGAAGGCAGAGGCAGCATGAAAAGGAGATGCTGACTCTTCACCAGAGTCATGGAGGTAATAGGGAATGGAGTCTGTGGACCCCAGATGCACAAAAGGTTAGTAGAGTTCTTCTGCAGTTTACAGAGGGAGATAATTTTGATAGTTTCATTTGGGTCTAAATTATAACGTTGAACTCGCAAGAGTTCGAACGTTGCAATATCGAACTGTAAACTTCGAAATCCAATGATAACTAAAACACAGAACAGTGATTTTTTTCCCCAGGGAAACAAATCGCTGTTCTGTGACAAAAAAAAAAAATACACTTTAAACAAACTAAAGTGGGGGGCTTCCATTCCCCTCCTTAATAAAACATATAGTAAGAGCCAGCTATGATGGAAAAGCAGTTTCCCATCATCTCTTATCATCATATCCCAGCCTGATAGAGCTGGGCAACCTGAGGCAATGTAGCAATTGTCTTATATATACTGACAACCACTTACTCCTGAAACAAATAAATACCTTATGTGAGCGATGTAGTTACACTATGAAATTGGAGGCAAGACTCTCACATAAGGACAAATTGAATGCCAAACAGACTGTCACCACACACTCACTTCTCACACTAATACCAAAAGATCAGAGGCCTCCCAAATGGAAACCACTTACAAACATAACAATGCAAAAAACAAGAACAACACATAATAACACACAAACCATTGTCTCAACAAATAAGCCCATAAAGTGTAATACCACAAAATCTAATGTATTGGTCATAGGTGTCTCCAATGTGAGACACATGGATGTTCCCCTCACCAAGATGGATAAGAAGTAAGTTACATTTTGCTGCCTGTCAGGTGCCAAGATCCACCATGTCAATAAAGCACTCAAGTCACTCAACCACAAATACTGGTATGACTCCAAAATAGTCCATGTGGGGGTGAATGACTTGAGATGTACCTCCCTGGACTATATGAAGAGAGATGTGGCTGAGCTGTCAGATTATGTGTTACAGGCAGGTATAAGCCTAGTTTTAAACAGCATTCTACCTTTTCCAAAAAGATCCCACACTACAACCAAAAAATGATTGACTTTAACAATTGGCTTAGCTTCTGACATCAGTCCAAGGAGATCCACTGTCTATCAGCCTGGGAAGACATGGTCGACTGTCTCCTCTAGGGTTTCGGATACTGGCAAAGGCATTAGCCAACCCTATTGTGCCATTTTTGGGCAGTGTCAAAATAACCAACCTCCAAACATAACAAAATCCTGTCTAGATAAACTCAAGGTATTGCTGCTTAATGCTAGGGCTTTAAACAAGAAACTGCGCCCCCTGGAAGCACTCCTTACTTTAGAAGATGCTGATTCTGTGCAGTCAATGAGACATGGTTTAAAGGTGTGGAAATCTCCCAGACTGTGCAGGGCTGCAATGCCTTCCATATGTTCAGTCCACAAACTGAGCATGAAAGAACGAAAGGAGGAGGTATATCCATCTTCATTAAGGATAAGTGCACCTCTGTACTACTCAAACTGTATGACTCCCTTGGGCTACTCCATATCCAATTAGCTATAGGCAAAGTCCCCTATCACATCATTACTAGCTATTGGTGCCCCACCATGAAACAGGAAAAGCATACTGTATACCTGGACCTACTGGAGTCACTTGCCATGCAGCCCAACACCTTACTCATGGGTGATTTTAATTATCCTATGATTGACTGGGAAACATATACAATCACAAACATGCTGGCTCAGAGGTTCTTGGATTTTGTCAATACAAATCCACTTGAACAGCTAGTCAGCACACCCACAAGAGGCTCAAATGTCCTGGACAGAGTACTCACTAACATGGAGAGCATTGCACCTCCCAGTGTGATGTACTCCCTGGTAAGATCGGACCAAACATCATTCTTGTTCAGTGTAATTATAAGACCAGATATTCTATCAAGCTTAAAAAAGAATTTTTCAAAGACAAATTTCTTCCTACTAAGTGAAGGTATAAGACGTTTCAAAGCCCTCTTTAACTCAGGTAACACAGACTTCTATTCAGACGTGTACACCAATGCCCAGTATAACTACTTAAGCAGTTGCATAGAATTGGCTGTACCTGACCGGATTAAAAGCAGATCTTGCTGAAAAAACAAACCCCCCTGGTGGACCCCTAGTAAAAACAGGCAATATACAAGAGAAAGAAACTAATGTCCAAGAACAAGAAGGACCTAGCTCAGCATAGGAAGTAATCACTCTCTTGCTTTAACAAATGAACAAGAGATCTTGTCATGTCCTCCAAAGCTAATTGTTCTTCTTTCAACTTTTCCCAGTTAGGGGTCACCACAGCGGAACTGTGGTCCGCTATAGCCTCCCTAACTAAGGGTAATCACAAGGCATTCTTTAAGTACATCCAAAATCTAAAGGGGATTACCCAGCTATGCGCTAAACTGGTTGTAGATGGCACCACCCATACTCAACTGGATGTAATAGCCAACCTGCTAGCTGACAGATTTGGAGCAAATTTCACCCCCCAGTCCCCCTCCAGTCATCCCCCAAAGTATACCTGCCACCATTCCTCAGCTTATTATATCAAGAGAGTAGGTCATATCAGCACTCTCTAAGGTCAAAATCACAGTATCACTGGGACAAGACAACATTCCAGGTTGCCTTTTAAACAACTTAAAACATGACCTAGCATATCCACTTGGATCCCTGTTTAACCACAGCCTGTGAACTGGCTTTGTTCTGGAGGAATGGAGGACAGCAACAGTAACCCCTCTGCACAAAGGGTGACCATCATCTGACCCTGGGAATTATAGGCCCAGAAGCTTGATTAGCCTCATATGCAAGGCCATGGAAAGAATCATTATGAACTTTATTAACAAGGACATGGGTAATCTCCAAACTCTGGAACCAACCCAGTTCAGATACGTTAAAGGTAGATTATGCCTGTTAAACATGGTCGACTTCTTTGAGAAAGTCACCAAGGTCCTGGATGAGGGAAAGACAGTGCATGCCAGCTACCTTGACCTAGCCAAGGTATTTGACACAATCCCCCACTTAGGTATTATAGAGAAACTCCCATTTGGGAATTAACCCCCTACATTACCATATGGGTAGCCAACTGGCTCACTGACAGGACACTCACTGTCAAATTGGGTGACTTCACCTGTAGCAAAAGACTAGTCACCAGTGGCGTACCACAGGGTCCTGTGCTGGGCCCCTTACTGTTCAGAATGTATTTCTCAGAAGTCCAGGCAATCTTGATTGACCAAGTTTGCTGATGATTGTAAATTGGGAGCAATCATTGAGTTCCCCAGTGATGTTAATATACTTCAGGCAGGGTTAATACAGACAAAAGATTGGTGGCAAGGCCACGGATTAAAGGTAAATGCAAAAAAATACATTATTATTCCCTTTCGGAAAGCTGACATCCCTGCTAATTACATTATAGACACCACCCCCGTAAATCTAGACCCACTGCCACATGATCTGGGTTCTCAGGTTGATAGCAATCTGAACTTTGACCATCGCATATCCACAGTAGTAAGGAAATCCTTCTATGCAGCATATTTCACAAGTAAAGGCATTGCATCTAGATCTAAGGATGTTATAATTCCATTATACTCAGCCCTCATCAGACCAATAGCTGAGTACAATGCCCCCTTTGGCATTTACCTCACCAGACACCTAAAACAACTGGAGAGACCTCAGAGGTTTCTCACCAAGAAATTACAGGATACACAAAACCAGATTTATGCAGAAAGACTGAAAGACCTGTCATTGTATTCTGTCTCTTACAGGCTGCTAAAAAATGACTTGTGCCTGGCTTATATTGCAGTCTCTGAGCCAGCCCTGGTGGACATGCTACATATTTGTAAATAAAACTGCATGAGAGTTACTGGCTCCAGTGATCTTAACCTAGCATCTGACATGAACATGTCATGCTGGAGAGATAGATATGTCTCCCAGAGACTACCACTTCTCTGCAACAAGCTTCCAATTCATGTGAAACAGAACCTCTGTCTTCAAATGCAACTTAAATCAATGGATGGGTGACCGCAAATTCACTTCTGGGGTGGCACCCATGTCCCTCCTGAACAAATGAAGTCATTATTAACTACCATAGACTCTTACCCCTGTGAACTTCACTCATCTAACCACCGACAATTGGGGTAATTCGGGATAAATATGGCTAGGCTTGTAAGGGCTCTAGGGCTGTTAGCCTAGTAACCTTCTATGAACCTGTAAGTGTTGTCCACAATCAGCACAGCAATTTCATTGGGACATTCTTTATTGAATTCTAATGCAGAATTGTACCTTGCATGTCAAATGCATAACATTTTTTAACAGTAACCATTTGAAATATAAGGACCCACTATAGTGAGTCCCTTAATGCTGAGAATGAAAGACTGAATATCCATACTTACATATATTAAGTCTGAGAATATTCCCTTTTCTCTGGGATATGGTATCAAGTTCAAGTGTTATGGGGGATGCAGGTGGCTTGCCTCTTGCAAAAAGGTTTTTAGGAGAAGAGCAATGTTCAATATTTACTCTTCTCCTGCATTTTTGGTCTTTTCTTCTGTTTGCTAGCATGTACCAACATTTCAACAAAGGGACATTTGAACACGTTGCCATCCACATCACCTTCGACCATGGAATTGTTTGTAGTGGTTTGTTTGCTCTGAGCAGATTTTTCAGGCCATCTTGAATTGGAAGGGACCTATCTGCACTTTAGTGAGAGAATTGTGTTTGACTGGCACCTGACTGGTAAAGGGAGGCCGTTCTAGGGCTTGGAATAAGCATCTTCATTGGTCCTTTTGAATTTTGTTTCAAGTTTTAGCTTTTGGTATTTAGACCCTGCATCTGAGCAGGTTTCTGAGCTGAACTGAGGTGAGCTACCAGCAGGGATGCCAGATTTCTTATGGGACAGGTAGGGACAAAAAAAAAAAAAGGTCTTTAATGTGAAGCACCTTGCAGCCTTACAGTTCCGCATTAAACACAAGTAGCTCCGTGTTTAGTGATTTTTGATTGGCCATGGTCGACAAACCTCACTGCTCACTGCCAGAGATGGTTTGCACCTGGCACGCCTAGGCTTTCAACTATTGGCAAAGGCTCTTGCTTCTCCCATAGTGCCTTTTTAGGCAAGGTCTTGAAAACAACATTACAGACATGAAATTAACCAATCAGAACAAAATAAAGGTCATGTTGCTAAATGCTAGGAGCTTAAACCAAAAACTGCACTCCCTGGAAGCACTTCTATCATTAGAAGATGTAGATGTCTGTCCAGTCACCGAAACTTGGTTTAAGGCCTCAGAGAGTACTCCGGCCCTGCAAGGCTATAATGCCTTCCACATCTTTAGACCACAAAAAGAATGTGTGAAAAGCAATAGAGGTGGTGTTTCAGTTTATATTAGAGATAAATTCACCTCATGTCTACTTAGACTGAACAACTCCAAGGAGTTACTCCCGGTCCAGGTTACAGTGGGTAGGACACCCATTCAAATCCTAGCCAGTTATAGATCCCCACCCACAAAGCCTACTTATCCAAACTGAAGACAATCAAAGTTTTATAAAACACACTGGTTATGAGGGATTTCAGTTATCCCACCATCAACTGGGAAGCCCACTCTAGCCGAAATTTGCTAGCACAAAAGTTCCTTGCCTCTGTGAATTCAAATGCCCTGGAGCAAATTGTCCATACCCCAACAAAAGGAAAAAGTATTCTAGATCTGGTCCTCACCAACATGTCAAACAGGTGGACTGCTGCAACTACTGGACCCTCATTAGTTAAAACTGACCACAGATCAGTTATCTTTAAACTGAACCAGAGCTCACAAAGGGTGAAGTGAAACTAAAAAACTTCACCAAAGCAAACTATACTCTCCTAGGTGAAGATATAAATGCATTTCAAGCCCCACCCCAAGCTGAAAGTAATAACCATGCTGAAGCTTATACCAAAGCCCTGTACGATCACTTGCATAAGTGTATAAACTCAGCTGTACCAGATAGAATCAACGCCAGAGCCCCAAGTAAAATCAAGCTGCCATGGTGGACTTCCAGCATTGACAAACTCTACAATAAATTCAAAAGGTTGCTGTACAAGAAAACAAAGACAAGGACCCAACAATGGAAAAGCACCCTCCTCAGCTTTAACAGGCAAATAAGACAACGTGTCAAATCATCCAAGAGCTCCTTTGAGAGAAACCTAGCAAGTACAGCTAAGGATAACCATAAGGCCTTTTACAGCTATGTGCATAACCTAAAGGGTAGGACCCAAGTATGTGCAGAACTGGTTGCCAATGGTATCACACACACACTGACCCCACAGAGGTAGTGAACCAGCTAGAGGATAGGTTTGGTGAAAATTTCACTTCCTTATCCCCTCCTAACTTACAACAACCCCCTCCCCCCATCTTACATCTGAAGAGCAGGTCCTCATGCCCTATCCAAGGCAAAGAACACGGCCTCTGTGGGGCCAGATTACATCCCAGGATGTCTTCTAAACAGGCTAAAACATGAACTAGCATCATCACTAAGTACTCTTTTCAATCATAGCCTAATTACAGGGTTTGTTCCTGCGGAATGAGAATAGCTACAGTTATTCCCCTCCACAAAGGTGGCCTAGCAGCCGACCTGGGAAATTACAGACCTATAAGCCTGACCAGCCTCATCTGTAACTCCATGGAGCATATCATTATGGACCTCATAAATAAAGACATAGGTGACCTCCAAACCCTGGACCCTACCCAATTCGGCTTTGTGAAGGGTAGATCCTGCCTGTTAAATCTGGTCGATTTCTTTGAAAGTGTGACCAAGGCCAATGATGAGGGCAAATCTGTGCACGCAGCATACCTTGACTTGGCAAAGGCTTTTGACACAATCCCACATTCAGGCATTACTGATAAACTTAGAAAACTGGAAGTAAACCCCTTTGTTGTAAGATGGGTTGCCAACTAGCTCACAAACCAGACTCATACTATCAAAAGGGGTGACCCCACATCAACCAGCAGACCTGTTACCAGTGAGGTGCCACAGGAGTCAGTACTGGGCCCGCTACTGTTTGGTGTATACTTCTTAGAAGTTAAGATCAAAACTAAAGGGTTGTGGCTGACCAAATTTGCAGACAACTGCAAACTAGGTGCAATCATTGAGTTCCCAAATTATGTCAGTATACTCCAGGATCGTCTCACACAGATCAACAACTGGTGTTATTAGTCATGGTCTCAAACTGAATGCAAAGAAATGCATCATCATTCCCTTCAGCACAAACAATGTCCCTTCACAATATCAAATCAGTAACAATACCTTAAGTACCCATGACGTGATAAGGGACCTGGGATCACAGGTTGACCACAACCTTAACTTCGACTACCACGTGTGTACCGTTCTTTCCATATAGCTCACTTGAATAGTAAAGGCATCACCTCGAGGGCAAAATAAGTTATAACGTCCCTATACTCAGCACTTATCTGGCCCATAATTGAGTATAATGCCCTATTCAGTATGTACTGTACGAAGCATCTACAGCAATTAGAGAGACCTCAGAGGTTTCTAACAAAGAAGATCAAGGACCTCCAGCATGTGCCTTAATGGAACAAGTAAAATCCCTGTCACTGTAGTCTGTATTGTATAGAGTTCTTAGGGGAGACTTATGTCTGGCCTACAAAGCAACCCAAGACCCAAACCTAATGATCTTACTGCATATCCCATTCCAGGGACTTAAATATGGTATGCGACTTAAACAGGACATGCTGGAGGGACAGATTTATCTCCCAGTGACTGCCACATCTTTGGAACAGGCTAGCAATTCATGTGAAACAAAGCAGCTCTATGACACTGTTCAAGAGGAACCCAGATGAGTGGATGGAGCACCATAAATTCTTACCAGGGATAGCACCCACAACCCTCCTGGATATGGGCAGTCATCACTAAATGCAATCTTGGGTATTGACTAGAACCTCTACAGTATTACATTGGGTTGAAATGGCTAGGCTTAAAATGACCTCTGGGTTGATAGCCTAGTAGTCTCCTATGATCCTATGATTCTCATTCAGTATTCCTGCTTCCAATGTTTATATATCATAAAAATACTTTTAAAATAGCACTACAGTTAATACTGCTATTGCATGTACTCTTACAAGTTTTTGAGCTAATATGCTTTACAAAAGCTAAGTTTTGTGATGGCCATTCATTTCATAAGTATGACAAGATTCTGTTGTCCTGGCACACTTCCCACGGATGGACACGAGACCATTTAGCCAATGGTGCCACCCTGTTGATTGAAATATATTTGCACACAGTAAGGTAAGGCATGACACATGTATTTTCTTTACACTGTAGTACATCAAAGGGTAACATGAATGAAGTCCCGATCTCATTGCAGAGAATTGGGCATTATAAATAAATAAATGTTGATGTCACTGGGGGAAGCTTTATCTATCTCTTTCTCTCCCACTGTCTCTCTCAGACCCACAGCAATTTCAGATATTTTTCTTTATCTTTTACAAGTGGTTTCTCATTTTATGCAGAAATATAAGATATCACAACCTTATGTTTCAACTGATCATATGGTTCACAATCTTTAAGAAATTGTGCTGTCTGCCACCAATTAACGGATTCTGGAAAGCCAAGATTCTATTTTTGCCATCTGTAACTGTAAAAGAAAACTGTTAAAAGAATGTAAAATACAACTTACATATTTTTAAATGTTATATGCATTTTCCATGGTTTGTAGAATATACAGATTTCTTAAATCATGGATTTCTAGACATAATGATATGTGGAATTAAAGCAAGTGAGCACTCGGTTAGCCAATTTTCCTGCACACATTTACCAGGTAATTCCTACTGATGTATCATGACAACTACAGGATCTCAGACTGTGACTGGGATGGGGCCACAATAGCTGTCAAACCATTTATGTTCATATGTGTCATGTTTACTACATAAACATTTCCTTCCCAAGACATTCAGTGATATCACAGGACTGCTATCAATATCATATCTACACCAGACAGTAGTTATGTCAGATAAACTTAAGGAAGCAAGCAGTGGGAGAGAGGAACAAATAAGGATGGAATAATATTGTGATGCAATGGAAAAGTCTTTTTCATCAGGAGAAGATAAAGTTATTATCTCTCTGTAAAATTAGTTAAGACCCGGTACAGAATATTTTGTACAAATCTGCTTATTTTAAGTTTGAGATGAGAGAGGCAATATAATGGTAGTTCAAATAAGGACAGACAGGGACATGTGGTCTGCATGAAAAATAATATTAAAAGAGACTAAAATCATTTCATCTTGTATACTCTTGAAAAAAGTAGACAGAGAAGAAGCACAATAGAAACTTTAAAGTACTTCAAGGAAACCCAAAGAGATCAACTGAATAAGAGCCTTCAAAAAAGGGTGTCATGAGAACAAAAATGCACAGACTGATGATACAAAGTGGGTAGCTCAAGAGAGAGATATAAGAAAGTATTATTTCAAAAAAGGGTGGTAGATACATGTGTGACAAAAGGGAAATACTGCCAGCCCAGCTAGTTGGAATTTTGTAAATAATTCTGTTATTTATGAATATATGATTTATAAAGAAGGAGATACTGCCAGCCTAACTATCTAGAATTTTGTAAATAATTCTATGTCATTTGTGAATATTGATACGAATCATACAGAAGTGTGTGGAAAGGTGTAAAGTTCTGAGCTAAAATGTAATCACAGCATGCCCTGCTGTCTTAGAACAGAAATGTATTTAAACTATTGTAATTGTGTAAATGTATATATTTTACCAGTAAAAACTAGAACATACAGAGTTAACATGCAAAACTTCAAGAAAATAAGTTGAAATTAAATTGTTTTATGACTGTGCTATAAAAGTTATCTCTCAGTTTCAGTTCAGTAGCAGACACAATGTCTAGAGCTAGAAGCTTTTGTATTGTCTTGGAAGAGAAGTAATTGCTAGGTTTGAGATGCAGAAGTGTTTTATTGTTTTATGACTTCCAGGTTCTTCAAACATCTGAGAAAGATATACTTTTCAGAGATGTTAAATACTGTTAGTTTCTGACAAAGGGGGTTTAGCTTGGGAACTTAAAGTCAAGTAACAAAAAGTGATGTCATCCTCGCTAACCCAGCAGTAATACTTGATATTAATTTAAGAACTCTCTCAGAGAGAGACTGTGCATTTTGTATTTTGTCTCTGACCAGGAAACATCCACTCATCTGTACTTGCGTTGCTGTAAGTTTCTAGGGCATAGTAACTCTTTTAGATTCAGATAGGAATATAGTAAAGTATAGCTTAGATGTTTTCTTTATTTATTTGAGACTATCCTGCAATGTCATTTTAAATATTACTTGTGATATTGAACTCTGAAGCTACTGTGTTGATTTACAGTGTATTGTCTTGTTCTTTTATTATTTATTATTAAATATATTTAAATCTATCTTTGTGGCTGATATTTGTGAGATGTATTTAAGCTCTTAGTGTACTTGCATATCTTTTTGGTGACACTGTACAGGCCACTCCTAAATAGCCTTGCTCTTGGTCAGACTACCATTTGGATAATAGTAACATTACACAGTAGGATTGGACACTCTTTGTTAAGGGCCTTATAGTAGCTGATAAGAGTTGGTTGGTAGCAGCTGGAACTACCTTTTAGTCTTGGCAGAAGGGAGCATAGCTAGTA
Source organism: Protopterus annectens (assembly GCF_019279795.1). Taxonomy (NCBI): domain Eukaryota; kingdom Metazoa; phylum Chordata; order Ceratodontiformes; family Protopteridae; genus Protopterus; species Protopterus annectens. The sequence goes on along the minus strand of NC_056743.1, from coordinate 1,603,861,289 downwards.
AACCTGTGACTGCCTTTCTCAAGTGTGTGTGTGTGTGTGTGTGTGTGTGTGTGTGTGTGTGTGTGTGTGTTTGTATATAAATCAAATCTCAAAGTGTGTATGTGTGTCAGCTACTTGGGCAGGGACACAAAGCACTGGTTGGACAGAGAGGGTGCTGGAAGTTTTGGCTTGGACACTCAGCTGAGGTCTCAACCATATAGCTGTGCCAGTGGAGAGTCTTAGTGGGGATCTTGGAGAAAGAGGGAGAAATGAGCCCCAAACTGACTGCGATCTTTGTGTGCTCTTAGGGGAAATTGTACTTTACTGTGTGTGTGTTTGTCATCCTCCCAGTGTGTACATTCACTACTGCTGCCAGTGGTGAGGACTGAGGCTCCTTGATTACTGGGCCAGTGCAGGGGCATCACATATTAATTGGTTAGCAGTGGTGGGATAGCCATATCATATATTAATTGGCTTGTAGCGGTGTGGATATTGAATTCATGTAGCCTGTAAAAAGTGGTGACTGAAGGTGTTTGTATTCTCAATCAGCCACACAGTGAACATTCAGAGTTTCATATCACGATTGTTTTATTTTTTGTTAGCTTAGTCAGGGAGAGCAGGCAAGCATGTTAGCAGAGGAGTATGGCAAGCTGACAAGGAGCCAGTTGGCTGAGATATGCCAGGCTAAAGGAATGGTGCATGGAAACCTGACTAAAGCAGACATGATTGTAGCTTTGGGCACAGCTGCATTGCAGACCAGCAATCAGGAGGACAATCAGGCTGGCCTTGGAGATGTACAACTCTCAGAAAATGGACGGTTCAACCTTTCCACAGAGGACTTAAAAATCCATCTGGAGTTAAATGTTTGGAAACAGAAGCAGCAGAAAGACTGAGATGACTGGAGGCTGAGGAAATGAGAAACTGCAATGACTGGAGGCTGAGAAGAGGGAGAGGCAGAGGCAATATGAAAAGGAGATGCTGAGTCTTCACCAGGGTCATGGATGTAATGAGGAATGGAGTAACCAAACCCCAGAAGCAGCAAAGGTCAAGGTAAATTTCTTCCACAATTTACAGAGGGGGATAATTTTGATAGTTTCATTCATATACTTGAAAGGGTATGTAAACAGTATAATGTTGACCAAGGGCTCTGGGTATAGTTCCTAACCCCCTTACTCCATGCTAAAGCTGTAACTGCTATTTCTAAATTGTCTGATACTGATTGCTTAAATTATAATACAGTCAAAATAGTTTTGTTAGAATGTTTTAAATTAACACCTGTAGCTTAGAGGAAAAAGTTTCATGAGCATAGACGCAAGGCAGATGAAAGTGTGTGTGAATATGTTGCTGAACTAAGCACTTATTTTCATAGGTGGGTGAGTGGATGTCAGGTCACCACTTTTGAAGGGCTGGTAGACCTTTTGGTGAGGGAACAAACCCTTAGCAATTTGCCTGAGGGCATGAGAATCTGATTAGCTGATACACAATGCAATACTGCAGATGAGTTGGGGAAAAAGGGACACCTAAACCTAGCAAGCAGAGCATCACTGCACAGGAAAGGGACACACAGTGCTGCTCATGGGTCTAAGGAAACCCATGGTGGGCAGCCCAGAGTGCCCCAACAGAGTCTGCCAGTAGCAGGGGAAGCCACTAGTCCAGGTATATGTCCAGGACCAAGGATTACATGTTTTAAATGCAACCAGTGGGGGCATGTAGGATATAGATGTCCACTAAAGCCAGGGGGGGACAAAAGGTGAAAGAGCCAGAATGACAAAATGCCAGCAGTAAGTTGTCTCAAGACAACAAGGATACTAAACTACCACAACAGGTTATAGGCTATCTTAGTAAATGGGAAAGAGGCCATTGCTAAGGGAGAGACAGCCTCTGACCTAACCATTGTGAAGCCTGGAATGGTTAAAGAGGAGCACTACTTAATTGGACAGTCTGCTCCAGTCAGATCTTTAGGGGCCCCCATTCCAAAGGCTAGGGTTCACCTTGACTGGGAGGGTTGAAAAGGAAGCAAGCAAGTAGCTGTGTTTGAGGATATCCCTGCAGATATCCTGATAAGGAATGATTTTGATAATGCAGTACCTTGTGTGCATGCAGTTACACACAGTCAGGCTTGGAGACAAACATGTGGGTCTGGTAGCCTGAGAGGGACCCAGACAGACTGCACACATGCAGCCAGGACTGGTGGGGTGGTTACGTCGGGGAGGGAGCTACCCTGTAGCAGTGAGACTGAAGGTGAACCACAGTTGTCTGTAGGTACTGATGTTACCTTGGACAGAGTAACTGCAAGGGCAGAGGTGAGTAGTAGTTGTAGTAGTACCCAAGCTGACAGTGTAGCACCAGTGTCAGAGGATGCCAGATTTTCTGTGGAAGGGAAGCTGGGAAGGGTTGCCAAGAGAGAGAGAGTTGAGACAGACTCAGCTCTCCGACCCTACATTACAAGGCCTGAGGGAGGTAGCTAGTGAGGCACCTGATTCTCAAGGGAAAGGGGAATCTGTATACTGAGACAAGAGGTTACTGTGTAGAGAGCGGACCCCTGAGGGAGGGCTAGAGGGTGAGATAATACATTAGTTGGTAGTGCCCAGAGCCTACCATCTGGCACTTCTAGTCATAGCCCATGATATTCCATTTGCAGGTCAGATGGGCATAAATTGTACAAAGAGACATATTATGCAGAACTTTTATTAGCCTGGGATTTCAGGAGATGTAACAGGGTATTGCAGAACCTGTGAGCAGTGCCAAAAGGTAGGCAAGGCAGGAGACAAGGTGAATGCTCCTTTGATGCCTTTGCCTGTGATTGAGTAGCCATTTCAGATGGTAGCTATGGATATTGTAGGGCCTCTGAGTACCCCAAGTTGCACAGGGAAAAAGTATATGCTAGTGGTAGTAAATTATGCTACAAGATACCCTGAGGCAGTGTCTCTGTCCTCCATTGAGGCAGAAAAGATGGCAAATGCTTTGTTAAGATTTTCAGTAGGGTAGGTTTTCCAAAAGAAATACTGACTGACAGAGGTGCCAATTTCATGTCAGACCTGCTGAGTTGTCTGTGGAAGCACTGTGGGGTGAAGCACCTAAAGACCACCCCCTACCATCTCCAGACCCATGGTCTTGTTGAGAGGTTAAACTCTACACTCAAGATGTTGCTGTGGGCATTTGCAGACCAGTTTAAGAGGGAGTGGGACAAATATCTGCCCCATCTGTTGTTTGCTTACAGATAGGTGCCCCAGGAATCCACAGGTTTTTCACCCTTTGAGTTGTTGTATGGGCATAGGATGAGGGGACCTCTAGATCTGATTTGAGATAAGTGGGAGGGTAAGTGTGAATTCCACAAGGAGTCTGTTGCGGCATATGTCCTAAACCTCAGGACAAGGCTCAGGGAACTCATGGGCTTGACCCAAGAGAACCAGTCAGAAGCCCAACAGCAGAAAAAGGTCTGATATGACAGGAATGCTTGAGCTAGGGAGTATGTTATAGGGCATCAGGTAATGGTTCTCATTCCTGTCAGACACAACAAGCTGCAGGCAGCTTGTGAGGGACCCTACAAAGTGGTAAGGAAGGTCAGTGATGTTAATTACCTGGTAGGACTGTTAGGCAGGAGGCAGGGGTATAAATTGTACCATATTAATATGATGAAACCTTACCATGATAGGGAGACTCTTGTGCTGAGTATATGCAGTACAAGGCAGGAGGAGTCTGAAGGGGATCTATGGCTGCAGGGAGCCAGTCAGCCTAATCCCAAATTATTATGGTGGAGCCTAGGGTTGCAGGCATATGATGGGACAGTGCAGCACTGTACTGGGGTCAGCAATGCCAAGGCAGCTGGAATCTCAAGACAGGGAATGGGGTAAGGTATTCCCAGATAGGCCCAATCTTCTCAAGCAATATTTTTCAAGGGTCACTTGAAAATCTAGCTTGAGTTTTTTGGGGGGAAGATGTGTGACAAAAGGGAATTACTGCCAGCCCAGCTATCTGGAATTTTGTAAATAATTCTATGTCATTTGTAAATATTGATATGATTCATACAGAAATGTGTGTAAAGTTGTAAAGTACTGAGCTAAAATGTAACCAGAGCATGCCCTGCTGGCTTAGAGTAGAAATGTATATGAACTATTGTAATTGTGTAAATGTATATGTTTTAACAGTAGAAACTACAACATAGAGTTAACGTGCAAAACTTCAAGAAAATAAGTTGAATTCAATTGTTTTATGATTGTGCTATAAAAATTATCTCTCAGTTTCAGTTCAGTAGCAGACACAATGTCTGGTGCTAGAAGTTTTTATATTGTCCTGTAAGAGAAGTAATTACTAGGTTCGAGATGCAGAACTGTTTTACTGTTTTATGACTTCCAGGTTCTTCAAACATCTGAGAGATATGTATGGGCAGGAACACAAAGCACTGGTTAGACAGAAAGGGTGCTGGAGGTTTTGGCTTGGCCACGCAGCTAAGATCTCAACCCTATAGCTGTGCCAGTGGGGAGTCTTATTGGGGATCTGGAGAAAGAGGGAGAAACCAGCCCCAGACTGACTGTGATCTCTGTGTGCTCTTAGGGGAAATTGCACTTTACTGTGTGTGTACTTGTCATCCTCCCAGTGTGTATGTTCCTCACTGTTGCCATGGTGAGGATTGAGGCTCCTTGATTACTGGCCAGTGCAGGGGCATCACAGCATGTATCCATATTTAGGTCAGGAAAATAATATTGGTTGTCTGGGTTATCTACATGAGGGTTGCAACTGTACCCTTCAGCTGTTTTTCCCTTGCTACTCTCCAATTTTCCATATTTGCAACAGCATTATACCTAACTGCCATCATAGTTTCTTTTCACAGTATAGAATGAAATGCATGTGCAAATTATATCTGTTTTGAGTTAGCACTTCATTATGCAGATCATATATATATTTCTCCAAAAAAAGGGAAGTTATTTGTCATTTTTAAAGATGACAGCATCAGAATTCCCTTCAAGCTGTACAGACAGATCAAATTTAGCACTGATATGTTTATGCGGTATAATGGTACTCTTAGGCATCTTTTTTTTTATTGCAGTATCCAAATATAAATTCTTGAATATTGTACTGAGAACTGACAAAGAGAAGTTAAATATGACCTTCTACACATAGGTACCAAACACAGCCTTTTGCATGCATTTATTTTGCTTGTGCAGTGTGTGGTATTATACTCTTTTTACTTTAGGTGTGGGTATGTTACTTCTTTACATAATGGGGTTTGCATTACTTTCTCAGATGATCACTTCACTGAGCTGATATAACATCAAGTGTAAAAATGTTATCTACTTCTTAAGAATAGGACATTTTTCTGTCACTGGATTTATGCCCTAAATTTAGATTTACATGCATTGTCACATGTTCATAGGAGTATAAGATATGAAGGACCAGAGGCCATGTGTGCCTTGCCAATAACCACCCTCAGACTCTACTATCCTTTTCAAGGAGGGCAGGTCCTGTAAGACCCAGGGTAAATTTAGGCATACCTATTCTTTTGACCAAGCCATGTTTGAAAGTTAACAGGGAATGCATTGCTTGAACTGTAGGGGGATACTATTCCAGAGGAAAGGGAGGTACTAAGTAACAAACCTACGTCTCCATCTAGTTTTATTCCCTGATATAAGTTGAGATCTTTTCTTCTATTGTTGGTTGTACTATCTGCCTTACTGAGTAAAAGGAAGTCAGTGACAGCAAGATCCCTGATGACACAGTAAGCAAGGCACTGATCCCCCTTAGGAGCCTACAAAACACTGAGTACAGGGACAAAGATTTCCATCTTTCCTGATAGCCAAGATTCTTCAGGCCAGAGATAATGTTTATTATGAATCTCTGCAGGCTTTTCAGGGTTTTCAATGTGTCTAGTAAGATACATGCAAATGCTATCTTGATTTGGCCAAGGTAATTGACACAATACATGACTATAAGAGAACAATGACTTTTTTGGTTTTAAAAGTTATAACTTTGGCAATTAGCTGTACAGAAGGATTTCCTAACTACAGTTGCCACATGTTGATTAAAGAAAAGAGAACTATCAACCTAGGTACTCAGGTCTCTAATCATTGACTTACTTGATATTGGGATGTACTACAAATGCAGCAGGTTGAAGCAATTTGCTATTGATACTGCATTTCTTGACATTTATTTAAATCTCTTTTTCAATGCCTCAGGTGTTGACTCAAGTAAATTAATTTTGAAGGACATTAAGTACCTTGGGTTGACTTGACAACTACACCCAGCATGTCATCAGCAAATCTGGTTAACCAGAGATCAGTGCTTTCAGTTTTGAGGCCAGATTAATAAATGCCAAGCAGGAGGGGCCAAACACAGAGCCCAAAGTGGCATTGCCCCTGGCAAAAAGAAGTTATGTACTCACCATAATGTTCCATCTATGTTGTCAATCTTCATTCTTTCCTCATGAATGGGTTTGGGTTTGATCCATCAGATCTGACTCGGCTGATGCTACAGCTCGCAGCCAACAGATCTCTCGAGTTTCTCCCTTACCCACAATGCACCTTGCCAATTACCACAGATCTTGTTTGCTGCTATATAGTGTAGAACAATAAGGAGAATTATGGGAAGTCATATCCAGAGTCATATATACATATAAATGTACCTATTTAGAGGCCATGTAAATGCTCATTCCCCAGAAGTCATGGACGGGGGTATGTGGGAGGGGAGTTGAGGAAAGAATGAAGATCGACAACACAGATGGAACATTATGGTGAGTACATAACTTGTTTATCTGATATTGTCAATCTTCATTCTATCCTTATGAATGGGCCAGCATCCCTAGGCTCCAGGGCAGACTCAAGGAAGGATGGCCCTGAGCACCACAGAACCAAATGATGCCCTACCTCTGGAGACCAGATCCAATTTGCAATGATTGATAAAGGTATGAGGAGTAGCCCAAGTTGCTGCTGCACAAATGTCATCCATAGACATCCTAGATTGAAAAACTGCAGAAGTAGCCACAGATCTAATGGAGTGTGCCTTCAATGGATGTGTAAGAGAAATGCATAATTTATTATAGACAAAGGAGATGCAGTTTGTTAAATACTTTGATAGAGTAATTTTAGAAATCAATTTTCCCAATTTTGGTCCAGAGAAGGAAACAATAGTTGGTCTGCTTTTCTGACTTTTTTGTGTTCCATGTAGATAGAATCACAATTGTCTATGAACATCCAGTAAATGTAAGATATAGTCTCCTTTGTTGCTAAATTTAGGAAAAAACACTGGCAGATTGATAGTGCTATTTATGTAAGATTCTGACACCACCTTTGCAAGAAAAAATGGGTTGGTACATAAGGTCACTCTCTTTGTGAAAAACAAAGTAAGGAGGTTTAGAAGATAGTGCTGGGATCTCAGAAATTCTTCTTACGGAATTGAGGATAACCAAGAAAATAGTCTTCCATGAGAGATACATAAGGTCACATGTAGCTGCTGGTTCGAAGGGAGGCTGTGTGAGAGACTGCAGCATTAAATTTAAGTCTCATGGAGGTGTAGGGTCTTTAAATGGAGGCTTTGGAAGGAATGTCCCTTTCAAGAAGGCCTTGCTGAATTTGTGAAAAGCTATGGGTGTACCATTCAATCCTGTTTGGTAATTTGAGATTGTTGCTAACTGTACCCTAATGGTTGAGGTATTAGCACCATTTTGAAAAAAGGTCAGCAACAAAATCTAATATGTGATAAATAGAGGCTGAAAAGAGGTCAGGTTTATGCTGGTGAGCCTGAATGGCAAACCTTTTCCATTTACTTGAATATGTTTTCCTTGTCAAAGGTTTATGGGAAGACAGAATTATATATTGGACAGGTGATGAGATAATAGATTGGTTAGCTACTAAGGAACTGGAGAAGCCAAGCAGTCAGCTTAAGGTTTGGTATATCTGGTGTGACATGCCCATCAGGTGAGACAAGAGGTCCAGAGTTAGATCCAGGTTCCATGGTGGTTGTACCAGGTGAGGCCATAGGAAGGGAAACCAAATTTGTTGAGATCGATAAGGGGCAATGAGGATCACTGTGCTCTTTGACCTGGCAGCTTTCTGCAGAACTTTTGGAATGAATGGGACTGGTGGGAATGCCTAAAGGAGATAGAGAGCCAATTGTGAAGTAGAGCATCCCTCAGTGACTGCCCCCATGAAGGAATTAGGGCAAGGTAGTTGCTGCACGTGTTGTTTAGGGGAGAGGCAAAAGACAGCAGCATGGCTGGCCCCATTGATGGAAAAGCTTGTCTGTCATCTTCCATTGAGGGACCAGTCATGTGCAAGTTGTATGCATCTGCTCAGTTTGTCCACAATCATGTTGGATCTCCTAGGAATGTGCATTGCTACAAAAAAATGGTCTGAAGAGATTGCCTACTGCCAGACCCTGAGCGCTTCTCGACACAATGGATAAGCTCTGTTTTTCCTCTATTTGTTGATGTACCAGATGATTGACATATTGTCCGTTTGAATAGCAATCATCCCAGAGGGAAAAACATCTTGAAATGCTCACAATGCCAAGAGCACTGCTCTCATCTCTAGGACATTTATATGCAAATTGGCCTCTTCAGGGGACCAAGTACCCTGGACTGTCTTCCCCAGATAATGCACCCCCCCCACCCTACTTGGGAAGCATCTGTGTTCACTATGACGTTGGGCTTTTGGAGAATGAATGGACGGCCATGGAGCAGTTGATAGGACTGGATCTACCAACAGAGATCTCTTCTGCAAGTGTTAGCAATTTTTATCTGATACGACACTAACTGATGGAAGAGTGACCATTGACTAGCCAACATCCACTGTAGGATCCACATGTAAAACATGCCTAATGGAACTAGGGTTATGGCTGCAGCCGTGAGGCCCAGAGTTTGGAGGATTGTGTGGTCTGTGATTGATGTATTTCAACAGCCTTTTTGACATGTGACCTTATAGTTAGAACTTGGTATGCTGGAAGGGAAGCAATGGCCATCTTTGTGTTGAGCAGTGCTCCAATAAATTCCAGTGTTTAAGGTGGTTGAAGTTGTGATTTGTTGTAGTTTATGGCTATTCCTAGGACAGCACAGGTGTAGAGAATCTGATATCTTGACTGTATGAATTGATGCTTGGTCCGAGCAGTAATGAGCCAGTCATCCAGGTAGGGAAACACCCAGAATCCCTGCAGTCTGAGGTATGCTGCTACTACTCCCATGCATTTGGTAAATGCCCTGGGGGCTGTGGTGAGTCCAAAGGCCAGTATTCTGAATTGGTAATGACTGGCTTCCAACCAGAAGTGTAGGTACTTCCTGGACTGCCTGTACATCTTTATGTGATAGGCTTTCTGAAGATCTGTCGAGCACTACCAGTCACCCTTGCCCAGAAAGGGGAGAATGGACTGCATTGTCACCATCCAGAACTTGGTTCGTTGAACAGATTTATTTAGATTTGTGAGATCCAAAATTGGTCTCCAGTCCCCTATCTTTTTTGGCAGTAAAAATAACCTTCAGTAAATTCTGGATTCTATCTGGTCTGGTGGGACTTCTTGGATGACTCTTTTTTCTATCAGCTTTCGAATCTGAATTGCTGCTCGATTCCTCTGACTGAGTGGAACATCAGGGATTTTCCTGGGAATTGGTGGTGGAAGGGAAAATGGTATTACATAACCTCTGGATATAATCCTCTGCACCCAAGTATCTTTTGTTAATTCTAGCCAGACTCTCTGGTGCAGGAACAATCTTCCCTGACTGTCTCCAGAGGTGGACAGTCAGGCCTCCATTTAGGAGCACTGATAGGGTTTATCAAAGAAAGATTTTCATGAACCTTGTTTTTTTCCAGCTACTCCATTGATTCCTAGAGAAGTATATTAGAGGAGCAGAAAAACACATGTCCATGGCAGACAAGGTCTTACGATCTTTCTCAAACTTGGACAGTGTTTGTTTCACTTTAGGGCCAAAAAGGGTTGTTCCATCAAAGGAACCATTGACAAAATTGGACCTGAATGGCTCTAGAAAGTTTCATAAGCTCATCCAGGCATGTCTCCTCATAGAAATGCCTGAACCTACAGCTCTCGAGGTTCCTTCTGCTATGTTGGAAATTAACCTCATGGAGCTATTGGATATAGCCTGTAGGGTTGCCAGCTGAGAAGTTACTTAATCTTTAACTTTAGCAGATACAGTTCCTGAGAGAGTATTTGATAACTCTTTGGTCAAATCTTTCTGCAGTCTAACAAAATGTACCAGATAGTTCAGCTACTGTAATGCAAAAGTCGCTAAAGCAAAGATATGATTCCCCAGCCTGTCCATCACCAATGACTCCCTGTTGGGAGGGTGGATAGTGGACCTTCCATCAGCTAGTTCCTTCTTCATGGCCACTCCAATGACCATGGCATCAACTGGAAACCTTTTCCCCCAAAACTGTCTGTCTGCCGGTGGTGCCATTATCCTGTCCAGTCTCTGTGGTATAGGTTCTATAGAGTCAGGCTCCTTCCATGCCCACCTAGAGATCATGCCCATGAGCTAGTCAGCAGGTGGAGTCACCCAGGAAGTAGAGGGTTCTGTACCGCAAGCCTCTAGAAGAATGGATTCCTCTGGCATAGTGTTGGAGGATGTCCAGCCACCTCCCTGTTTCAGGATTTTTGGTATGCCTCCAAAGGGAACATCTTCAGGAGGTGACCATGGGGACCCTTTACCTTCATCAAAATCCATGTCATTGGTGACTGAATCCTGTGGGGAGTCTAGGTGCTTCCTCTTGCATGTCTTTTTCCTGGATATTTCCTCAGTGGGATGTTCTGAGGAAGTCTTAGAAGAAAAAATCAAAATTCTCTGAGAGCAAACCTGAGGTTTTGGTACAGAATGCCCCCATGGAGAGAGTAGTTGAGGCTCCAGGTGCTGAGGCATCATGGTGGAATAGGTAGGATCTGAGGGGGATGGCTCTATCAGGGCTACAGAGGCAGTGAACACTCTCTTTGCTGCCTCAAATGCAGAAGGAGGCAGAGAGAGGCTCTGATCCAAGAAATTGGGTTACTGAATTGTTTCCTTTCTCCAACCCATTGGCACCGCCCCTGAGGAGGCAGCTAAAGCCAAACTGTCCAGTGTTGAGGCATCAAGGAATAGAGATGGCCCCGAAAATGTCAGTCAAATGCTGTACCCTGGATCCAGCAGGCAGGCTTTGGCTCTGAGACCTTTCCTGATCCGAAAAGATCGGAGGTCTCAGAGAAAATGTTGGATCCAAAGATATGGAGATCCTTGAATTCACGACTGATGGATCCAGAAACACTAAGACAGCAGATGGTGTCAGACAAGGAACTTGTAGGGGTAGTGTGGTGGAAGGCTAGACAACCTGACCCAGAGGGCTAAGCACTGAGGGAAGACCAATTTACCCCTGAGCTGAGAGGATCTTCCTCACCACTCTTTCCAAATCCTTTTCTGTGAGACTTCTGGAAGAATGAATAGATGAATGGAGGGGGATGCTGGTCTCTGCAAAAAAGGTGATGAAGCTTGTCTGACACTGGGACTCAAGGACAATATAAAGTCTCTGAAGGCTATGTCTGATCCAAAGATTCTGTCTGAAATGACTTGGATTGTGCTGGAACTGTAATATGCATTTTTTGAAGTCGCAGGTTCCAAAGGAGCAGTCAGATCTGAAAGATTCATCTTTTTCTGATACGTGGTCGAGACCAGATGGTTAGTACGCCTTTTCTGTGAAGAGTCAGAGGAAGATTTTGACAAGGTGGAAGGCTTTGAGTTTGGAGACGGATATGGCTTCTCCAAAAGAGAAAGGAAGGAGACCTTTTAATATTAATTTATTTTTACATTCAGTTAAGGCTCATGGATTATTAAATATGTGACAAATCGAACAATCTTCCTGTAAGTGTAATGGACCCAAGCAGTACACACGAAGAGAGTGTGTGTCCGAGATAGGTAACTTATGTCTACATTTGGAACATTTCTTAAAACATGCAGATTTGTCCCTCGTCATGTAAAATATATTTCCACAATAACTGTACATCAAATTTCAATAAGATAAGGAGGTAAAAAATAGTATTTTTTTTTTAAAAAGAGTGAAAGAAAAAAGGAAAAAGAATACCACCAATGGTATGAAGAACTTCGACCAAGTCATAAGAAAAAGGGAGATACTAACGATACTTTTAACAGTACCAAGTATGAAAGGAGACTAGAGAACAGCAGATGAAAATTACAACCCTCTAAGTACAGAAGAGGAGAAGAGGAGGCAAGGAAATACCAACAATGGTATGTCGGAAATACAATGAAGTAGTAAGGGCAAGGGAGAAAACAGAATAAAAAAGGAGACCATAACCACAAATAGTAAAGACTAAAGGTTACAAGGTAAGCTAAGGGGAAAACTGCTCAATAAGAGGAATTGCAAAGAAAAATCTTTACTTATCCAATACAGCTCGAGAGAGACTGGTAGACCACATCCGTTAGCAAGAAGCAGCAAACGAGATCTGAAGGTAATTGGCAGGGTGCATTGTGGGTAAGGAAGAAGCTCAAGAGATCTGGTAGCTGTGAGCTGTAGCATCAGCTGAGTCGGATCTGATGGATTATATCCAAACCCATTCGTGAGGGTAGAATGAAGCTTGACAACATCAAATGATGTGTTCTGCCCTCCAGCCAGCTTGCCATTCATCTTTATTTCATAAGGATCAATATTTAATGCCACAAGCTAATATATGATTCTATCATGTGAAATGGTGTCAAATACTTTGTCCAAATTAAGACTCAAGTCATAAGCAGTGTACTTACTTTTCACTGCCTGCATGGCCTTTTGACAAATTTAGCAGGCAAGTTCTACCTTTTATAAAGTCACGTTGCTGCAGTCAAGCCTAATCAGGGATTTGTTGTTGTGATTTATAAGGTCAGTGATGACGTGCTCTATGGCTTTACAGATGAGATTCATATGGCAGATGAGTGTGATGTTTTTAGGTTCTGTAATGAGTCCACTATTGTGGAGAGCATCACTATTACAGTGCACCAGGAATAAAGGACATAGCTATAGCCAGTATGTTAGAAATATGTTTTGGGTATGAATGGGAGGTGCCAATATGGAAATCTTCAGAGCAGTTTAATCAATTGTTTCTTAGTTTTCTAACTTAACAGAAGAAATACTTGTAGTTATCTTTTTTCTAAGTTGCAAGCCTGTGTTTGTTGGATACTTTGCTGGTCTTTATGATTACCTTCAATTTCTTAGTGTGTTTTTTGTATTATCTTCACACAGAGGGGTTTTGACTTGTGTGTCAATTTCAGTAGCTTCTTCTTTCTGTTATATAGTTTGTTTATACTGACTGAACACCAGGGTGGTTTGTTTTACTATTATATCTGGTTCTAGTAGGGATTACCCAGCCAATGCATTTGTCTAAATGGGCATAAAATCCTTAGTGTAGGTGACTACATATCCTACGTCATATGACTGTAAACGGTTATCTTTTTGAAGTCTCTAAGCAGGGCGGTCTTAGTAACCAGGGGTATGAATATTTTTTGAGTAACCAGATCGCCTGATTTAACTAATGAGAGATGGACTCAATGAAGGGATCAGGCTGGTGTTAACTTTGTAAAAGCAATGTCAAGAATGTTCTTGTCCCTGGTCAGATTGAAGAAAAGTTCATTTAGATTGCTCTTGTTTACTCAGTCTAAGAAAATTTGGGCATACCCAGCATTGGCAGTGTGGGCACTCCAGTCTAAGCATCAATGATCTATATGTTATATGATGTATATGTTATAGGATTGCTATTATTATAGGATTATTTTCAAAGAATGCCAGGAAGCTTTCATGATAATATCATCTCATGCATGGGGATAGATAAGCTATAAATTGGAAGTTTGACTTCCCTAAGATGAGCTGGAATTATATGACCTCATTTTTGGGTCTCTGGTATCACATTTGAAGGGAGACTATCACTGACAAACACTGCTCCACCACAGTTACCAGTGGATTTAGAGGCATGGTAGGCAGAAAACCCAGGCCAAAGGGGCTGCTCTCTTTACATCTGAATCATATCTCAATAACAACACAAACATGGACATATTAGAAATGCAGAAGTGTTTCCAAATTAGGTAGTTTTTTGTTAAGACTCCTGGCAGAGAAGGGGCAGCTTGATGTTGTTCAGTTCATGATTCAAATTTCTTGTTAGGTTAGGATGTTCAGTAGATAAATTCCACCTGAAAAAAATGCAGAATGGGGGCAGCAAAGGCTTTAGCCAGTTTGTAGAAACCCTTGAATGAGAAGCGTAGATTCTCCTTTTGCAAGACAAATTGGAATGTTGATAATCGTGTCCCACATAACACACAAACTGGATCCCCCTGAAATGACACCAGTTACTTAGCTAATTGTGGAACGCAGGTATTTTTTCCTTGAATCTATGCATCATTATTAGTGAAGGGAGGCCCTCAGTAAAAATCAGTCTTACACTTGCCTGAAACCTGCATTGCAAGCTCCAGCATGTTCTTTATGTGCTTCAAGGGATTTCATGCTAGGTTATTTACTCCTGCATGGACAACTATTTCATGTTGTAGCCATACTTGCTACTGGAGATTGTCTTGAGAGACGTTGATATGTATGCATTTCTGGATCCCAAGAGGCAGGTTACTGTAACTCTATTCTTATCTAACTAGGTGAGTGGAGTCTGAATGTCTAATAACAGTCACCAACCACTAAGATGTTTCCAGAAGCTGGTTTATGTGTATTAGATGTGAGTGATATGTTGCTAGTGACATATTGATGACAGTATGTGTAGGGGGGTATTTGTGAGGGTTTCATTGTTGCTTAATCTTAAGAGTTCTAAGAGGCTTTAGTAATAATTTTAATGGTGTTGTCTGTATGAGGATTTTGCATTTGCCTGGGTGAGGATATGACAATGTAATGCTGATTGCATGCATCGAGACAGAAGAGGGATACCTCCAGATTTACTAGGTATTTACACCTCACACAGATAAAACTGACTAGGTTGAACAGGAGCATGAAGCAGTTCTTACACAACCTTAGAACACCAAGTGCTAGAAGGCTGGCAGTAGAAAGTAGAGCTAGTTTGCTGTCTCTGCATGATGTCCAATGTTATTGCTGATAGAACCTCATCTGGGATAAGGAATGGACTTGAGGGAGTGCTGGGGGGGGAGGTTACTGAATCTCACTGACTATTTTAAGCAGCACATTCAGACTACAGCAGCTGGTAGCAGATTAGTGCAAATCAGCACAATAAGATTTTGCCTAGAGCATGATAATGCCTAGAACCTGTGAAATAAAAGACAATTTTATTTAAGTACTAAGGGAAAAATGTGACTTGCACACCTTACTATTATTCAGCAACAACTTGGGTGGTAGTGTACTCAATGTTGCTGAGCGCAGTATAAAGTAAGCAAAAAATCAAGACATCCAATGAAAAACAGCTCTAAATTTCAGCCAGTAGTGTTCAGCAGTCTAGAAGTAGCAGCAAGTAAACTACCCTCACTAGATTAAATCGTACAGGCTGTTACCAAAGTAAGGTTTAAACAGTAATTAAGTGAAATAAAACAGGTAAAACAATATGAAAACAGCAGTAATAGCAACATGACTTTAAGTGGAATTCAAAAGTGAACTTTCCTGAGACTTTTGATATTGTAGAAGCTCAGAAACTAAGTTTTTCAGTGAGTGCGTACATTTATTGCTCTCTGCAGGCTTACTGGAAAGACACTAAGAGATTGCAGCTGGTAATAGTAAAAAGCAAGCAAAGAAAGCTAGAGGTCAAAAGAGAAACAGCTATAGATTTGAGTCAGTAGTGCTCAGCTACCCAGAAACAGCAATAATTAAACTACTGTCACTGGAATAAACACTGCTCTTCAAGATGCCTGCCCCCCCAATCAGGCTAGAACAGGTTGTTACTAAAATAAGTTTTAAAAGTAATTAAGTGAAATAAAGCAGGTAAAACAGTATGAAAATGGCAGAAGAAGCAAAATATCTTTATGTGCAGTACAAAATTGAGTTAACAGAAAGAGTATAATATAACACACCACACTAAATTGCATGCAAAAGGTTATTTGGTACCTATGCAGAAAAATGCAGAAAGGTCATGTTATAGGGAAATGAAGTTGAGTACATGTCCTTATACCTGAAATCATGAATCAAGTGCACTCTGTAAAAGTGAAAAGTCAGTTGCCAAAATTACTGTTGACTCTTTTGATGGCTGAGTGCTAATCCTCCTTTGAAACCTATAATGATGTTAGAGAACAACACTATGATCTATCAGACCAGCATCATGGGAAAAGTTTCTTAGTGGTCCTTTATGGACAGGGGTAACATGTAAATATATGCCTGCCCCTGGGTTATTCATACTCATAATACAAGAGGCTCTGGGTTAATTGTGCAGAAAATACTAGGGCTAGAAACTTATTACGAATGCATGGCTAGACTTCTGAAGATCTTTATGGATCATTAGCCTAGTAAGTACCTATGAATCTAAGGTTTCAAAGTCAAAGTACAGTTTATATTGCCAGTAATTTCAATCATGCGTATATATCTATCTATATATGTGTGTATATATATATATATATATATATATATATATATATATATATATATATATATATATATATATATATATATATATTTATATATATATCTATATATATATATATATATATATATATATATATATATATATATATATATATATATATATATATATGTGTGTGTGTGTGTGTGTGTGTGTGTGTGTGTGTGTGTGTATTTTTTTTTAGATCTAGGTCAAAACAATAAAAATTCATTTCAATGAATCTCGTGGTTGAGTCAATTTCACTGAAAACCTTCTCACAAGAAATACATCCTACAAATATATTTTTGCAGGGAGGCAAGCCCTCCCGCACCCCCTTATTTATATATACCAACTCCATGATCACACAACTGCGGAGAAAATAAAAAAAATCACACACAGTGACTCAATGCTGGACAGCAAACATGGACATCTACAGCTCTAAGAGTATAATATGATGGTGACCTTGGTAACTCACATATACTGTCCTAGAGTCACTTCCCTATGCTGGACAGCAAACACGGACATCTACAGGTCTAAGAGTACAATATGATGGTGACCACCATAACTCACACATACCGTCCTAGAGTCACTTCCCGATGCTGGACAGCAAACACGGACATCTACAGATCTAGGAGTACAATATGATGTTGACCATGTGGTTGGGAGGGGTGGCCTAATGGTTAAGGTGTTTGCCTTACAAACACAAGGTACATGGTTTGAGTCTCACAGGGGATAATTGGATAGGCATACAATGGCTCACAAGGGCAGTTAGCCTAGTGCTAATTTATATGGGTGGGAATTCCCAGATATGCTCAGAATTAGTCCAAAATGACAAAAAATACACCGAACCCACAGACATTGCCAACATCCTAGCTGACAGGTTCAGCGCAAACTTCTCCCCCCCCCTTCCCCACCAAAAGGGCAAATATCTATCCCAGCAGAGTGTTTCCCCCCTGACATCTCAGATGCTCAGGTAAGAGCCGCCCTCTCCAAAGCAAAAAACACAGCATTAATGGGACCAGACGGTGTCCCGGGCTGCGTCCTACATGAACTCCAAGAAGAACTAAACCCAAACATAAAACTACTGTTCAATCTCAGCCTTACTACAGGATATGTACCCAAAGAGTGGCGTACAGCAACAGTGGTCCCTCTCCACAAAGGTGGTGCCTCAAAGGATCCTGGAAACTATCGCCCCATAAGCCTGACTAGCTTGGTCTGCAAAGCTATTGAAAGGATCATCATGGACCTCATAAATAAAGATATTGGGGACCTACAGACACTGGATCCTACCCAGTTAGGCTTTGTTAAGGGCAGATCCTGCCTCTTAAACCTGGTTGATTTCTTTGAAACAGTCACCAAGGCCATTGACGAGGGGAAGGTGGTCCACACAGCCTACCTGGACCTTGCAAAAGCCTTCGATACAATACCCCACTCGGGCATTATAGATAAGCTCATCAGCTTAAATATAAACCCCTATGTCACTAGATGGGTTGCAAACTGGCTCAAGGACAGAACCCACATGGTTAGAATTGCAGAAGCCATGTCAGACTCCAAACCAGTTACAAGTGGCGTCCCACAAGGCTCAGTCCTGGGACCTCTCTTGTTTGGTATATATTTCTCTGAGGTACAGGCTAACACGGAAGGACTGTGGCTGACCAAGTTCGCAGATGACTGCAAACTGGGTGCCATAATCAACTCTCCAGCCGACACAAGCATCCTACAAAAGGGCCTCATAGAAACAGACCACTGGTGCCAGAGCCATGGCCTCAAGCTAAATGCCAAAAAGTGTATAGTCATCCCCTTTGGCAAAAACAAAGTGCCCACAAATTACCACATAGGTGGTAATCCATTAAGTACAGAAGAAGTAATTAGGGACCTGGGGACCCAAGTTGATAGCAATCTCTCATTTGACAACCACGTGGCCAAAGTGGTTAGAAAAACATTTTATATAGCCCACCTAATCACGAAGGGATTCACATCTAGATCAGGGGAGGTCATCGTGCCTCTTTACTCATCCCTCACCAGGCCCATAATTGAGTACAATGCCCCTTTTGGGATGTACCTTACCAGACACCTGCAGCAACTGGAAAGACCCCAAAAGTGCCTCACCAAGAGGATCAAAAGGCTCAAACAGATGCCATATGCTGCCCGGTTAAAGAAACTCCAGCTCTACTCAGTGGCATACCGCCTGCTCAGAGGCGATCTGTGCCTGACGTATAAAGCCATGTCCAACCCGGAATTAATGGACATGCTGCACCTCAGAAAATCCAAATCCCATCGAGCTACGGCTCGAGACTTGAACCTCAGCACTGAAATAAATAGGACATGCTGGAGGGACAGATTCATAACCCAGAGGCTCCCTTCACTCTGGAATAAAATCCCAGTCCAGGTTAGGCGGAGTCCCTCATTGACTCTCTTCAAGAGGAATCTTGATGAGTGGATGGGAGATAGTAGGTTTACCCCGGGTATCACTTCTGTGTCACTGTTAGACAGAGGAACAGTATACTAACCTCGAAAAAGGGCATAGCAAAATTCATTTAAAATGGGTCATGAAAGCCAAACACAGTCTGGCTAGGCTTATAAATGCCCTAGGGCAGATAGCCTAGTATGAACCTATGAACCTATTAACCTATAACTTACACATACTGTGCTTGAATCACTTCCCAATGCTGGACAGCAAACACGGACATCTACAGATCTAGGAGTACAATATGATGATGATCACTGTAACTCACACATACTGTCCTAGAGTCACTTCCCTATGCTGGACAGCAAACACGGATATCTATAGATCTAGGAGTACAATATGATGCTGATCACCGTAACTCACACATACCGTGCTAGAGTCACTTCCCTATGCTGGACAGCAAACACGGTTCTATCAGTACAATATGATGCTGACCACCGGAACTCACACATACTGTGCTAAAGTCACTTCCCTAATAGCTCCTATAATGAGAAATTGCACCACTGTATAATTCAACACACTTCTACACTTTTCAGTGAAATGGGTTTGACCATTTGGGTTTTAGTAAAATGAGCTTTCAGTCTGATATACATGGATCTATGTAAATTGGTTGACTGCACATTTGGGTGACACACAATTCATCTAAAGATTTTAATCTAAAGCACAAGTGGTCAGCATCACATTTGTGAGAAAACATTTCGTCTAAACACAGTATGTGTGAAAAAGAACATCTACAACACATGACAACAAAGAGAATTGTTGGATTTGTGAGCTTGTCAAAAAGTTAACTTCAAGTGTTTTCTGCAGGGGTCAATCTCGTCTGCACTCTCCAATGTGGGGGTAAGTTCCCACAACCACCCAAATTATATATAGCAATTCCTTGGTCCCACCAATTCTAAGATGGGAGAAATCTTACAAAAGCAGAGAAACACTGCCAATGTACACTTAGACATTCCACCAGCAATGCCTTACAATGAAAAACCATAATCTGTGTTATTTGCTAGACAGAGATGTCTCAAAATTGCATTCTTTAAAGCATTTCACTGGCAGTTGCTATGTTACATACAGCATATTTCTTGACTGTTATTTGTCAGTACTTCTCATCTGTCAATTAAATGTGTTTAACCCAAGTGTTTTCACACATATATAAGTGTATATCATTTTGTGGAAAACTGAACTTGTCTAAACTCAGCTAGCAGAAACTCAATACTCATTTCATCTAAATCAGTGAAACTCAAAAAAAAAATCATAACATATGTGGAATGATTTTTTGGTCACTTATTAAAGATGTATGAGAAATACTGCAGTTTGCTTTATTGCAGTGTGCTGGATTGTGCAAGCTGCTGGTACACATCCAGTGTTTTTCGTTTTCTTCCATTGGAGTTGTTGTATAAATAATTAAGGGTGAGTTGGGGGCATAGCCACCCACATGTGGGGTGCAGAGGGACTTGCCCACCTATGAAAAATTTTTTTGGGGGTTTGCTAGTTTAGATTAAATTAATTTTGATGAGTTGAGATTAGGCAATCCATCCATCCACAACCTCTCTTTCCCATTTTTTTTTGCACATGGCTTGGGGTGTCACTTCAACCATGACAATCATCTAGAGCCAAGGTTTACACTGCCAGGTGGCTAGCCCTGCTGCCATAGTTCTTCCACACTACACACACACTCACACCTATGGCCAGTTTAGAGTAGCCAATCCACCTCCTGCATGTCTTTGGAACCAAGAATAGCCAGGAAACCTCTTGCTGTGAGGTGACAACTCTAGCTGCTGTGCCACTGTGCTGCCTGATAGGGCAGTTGAGTTTTTAAAGAAATGGCATGTGTGTAAATTTATATATATATATATATATATATATATATATATATGGGATCCGTACAGATGCTCAACTGCATCTTTCACTGAATCCCAATTTGGTGAGCATACTTGCGCGAAAGTGCTGTTCACTGAAGCAGCACTTTTGTGTAAGTATGCTTGTTGTTCCGGTCGTACTATGGTGCGGTAAGGGAAAATTCCCTTTTCCCCACTGTAGTGCGACCTCAGAGTGAGAATATTAAAGTAGGGGGTTGTGGGGGTACAGGGGGGCTTGCACCCCTGCATTCAAGTGGATTTTGTGTTTTTTTTTAACATACTTTAATGAAAGCGCTTTTTTGATGAAAGCACTTTTGTTAAAGTGTGTTCGGTGGTAATGGATTTGGGCTTTTGATCTTTCGATCAAAAGTCCTAGATCCATATATATGTGTGTGTATATATATATATATATATATATATATATATATATATATATATATAGATATATATATATATATATATAAAAACAGAAAACAACTGCATGAAATGAGTGTTATACTGCACAGAATCAATATCAATCCACAAATAAAATACCCAGTACAATGTAAATCCAATATTTATTGTATTTATTTCACACCAACTGGTTAAAACTGCATCTCACAACAATTTGTTTGAATGCCCAAGTTCACTTGCCTCTGCCACAGCAGAAACAGCTGATCCTAACCATGTAACACCCTCCAGATCCAAAGATAGTACAGAAATTAATGCCAGTAAGTCAGAGGCAGCCATGGAGATCTGTTCCATGCATCGTAATTTAAAGCAAATGCATTATTCCTTCCGCAGATTCCAGTATTCAACAGAAAACACCAACTGCATGAAACTCCACTCTACAACTGTTGGGTTGAACACCTAGTTAACAGCAGGAACACCTGATTCTAACCACGTACTATCCTCCAGATAAATACAAGAAATATTAGATTTACATTGTGCTGGGTCTATTGTTGGTGTGTGTATCTATCTGTCTATCTATCTATCTATAGATATCGATATATGGGTGGTGCAGTGGTGCAGCGGTTTAAGTTGTTGCCTCACAGCAAGAGGTTCTCCCGTTTGATTCTCGGCTGGGGTGCCTTCTGTGCAAAGACTGCATGTCCTCCAATCATTCGCATGATTTTCCTCTAGGTGCTCCAGTTTCCTCCCACATTCCAAAGACATGCATCTGGAGCATTTCTCCCTGGGCCTACACTGAAAATGGGCTCTGTCCCAGTCAGACTTTCCTGGTAAACAAATGTTAAGTAAATAAAAATAAAATAAATAAATATATGCACATGCACAGATATGTGTGTGTGTGTGTGTGTGTGTGTGTGTGTGTGTGTGTGTATGTGTGTGTATATATATATATATATATATATATATATATATATATATATATATATATATATATATATATACTGTATATGTGTATGTATGCATATATCCTGTATATATACTGTATATGTGTATGTATGTAGATGTATATATATATATATATATATATATATATATATATATATATATATATATATATGTTTACCTTTAAAACCGCAAATCACAGTGGTTCGAGTGCTCATATGAGTGACTCGAAACCACAAAAATGTAAACATCAACAATCTTTAATGTTCGAAAAACAGCAAATCAAAAAGCAGATTCACTGTTTTTTGAACATTAATGTCGACAAAAAAAAAAAAAAAAGAAGTGTAAAGCAGGGGGGCTTGCCCCTACTTTATTATTCTAACTCTGAGATCGCACTACAGTGGGGAAAGGAACCATTTCCCAATCCCCACTATAGTGCACTCTACCCCAGAATGTTGAATGTGCAATGAACGAATCTCACTGTACATTCGCTCATTGCACATTTGAACCTTTTTCTATTTGGCGTTTGCAGATCTTGCAGACTGCCTTTTGCGCAATTGCAATTTGTCTGTATGCAATACGCACATCTAAAAGTAAACCTATATATCATTATAGTAGAATACTAGACTATCATTCCAAGGGTCCCTTTTAAGCTTAGCCATGCTTCCAAATAAAATTGGATAGGTATTGATTCTCAAGTGTTTTCTGGGGGTATATAGTGGATGGCTGAGCATTTACAGGATTCCTTTCTTTACTGGAGACATAAGTGCCAGACCAGGGGTATATCTACTCTTCCCCATCAACTGATCTAGGTTTTGCTTGAATAAGTGCAAGGATAAACTCTTCTTCACATGGATAGAAAGCCTGTTCCAGAGAAGGGGGGACCTCTGAGAAGTGTACCTCTCTCTCCAGCATGTTCTATTTATGTTGCAGGCAAAGTTAAGTCCCTGGATCTGGTGTTCCTGATGCTATTTGTTTTATGCATCTGTAACAGATCCATTAGGGCTGTATCAGAGGATGCTTTGTAGGCCTTACATAAGCAGCCTTTAAGAGACTAGGACAAAGAGCAAGGCTTTGAGGTGGCCACATAGGACTTGTTTTCCACACCAAGTTTTTTTTTTTTTTTTTTTGTGAAGAATTTCTGAGGACACTCCAGTTGTTGCATATGCCTGGCAAGGTACATACCAAAGGGGGCATCATACTCAGTGAGTGGTCTTATGACAGCTGAGTACAGTGGAATGATGACTTGTTTGGAGCTAGATGCCACACCCTGACCCACAACCAGATACTCCTGACATTACTTTATATTCTCAATGCAACTGTCTAATCAATAAAAAAGGGCCTGTTGCCATGGATATGAACTTTGCCACTATTTCCATTACCAGCTTGATGGATATGGGCATCCTGAGTCAATGTAGAAATTGCCTCATGTTTATGGACAACAAGTTAATTCTCAAACAAACTGATATGGTATGTGAGAGATGTATTTACACAATGTCACTGGAGGCAAAACTCTTACATGAAAGCACTCCTAATGTCAATCAGGTTGTCAGTTGACCACATGCTGCACTCATCACACACATTTCAAAACAGACATATAAACTCACATATTCTGAGGCACTTAAATGTAATCTTCCTAAACCCCAAAGACTTCCTAAATGAAGGACACAGAACAAGTACCCTCAGCAGCCCTGAATGCACTCTTTCAAAACAACGCCCACATCAACACAAACAGCCACATCTCATGGAGCCTCTACTTTTAAGCCCATAAGACAAACCACCAAACATTCCAAACATTCCAACATTCTGGTCATTGGAGACTCCAATGTGAGACACACTGATGTCCCTCTCACTAGGCTCAACAGATCACACTGCTTTGCCAGGGAGGGTTGGCACCTCTCCCCTCTAGGCTTTTGAATATTAGCTACAGCATTGTCTCCCTCCCATAGTACCTTTTTAGTCAATGCCAAAAATAAAAGTACGTCCGACACAGCAAATCAAAACCAAGAAAATCTGAAGGTGTTACTGCTCAATGCTAGGAGTCTAAACAAAAAACTGCACTTCTACAAGCTCTCCTTACACTAGAGAATGCTGATGTCTGTGCAATCACTGAGCCATGGTTTGAAGCTGCAAAGAGTACACCAGCAGTGCAAGGCTACAATGCCTTCCACACATTAATACCAGCTACTACACAGACAGGGACTAAAGGTGGAGGTGTCTCAATTTACATAAAAAATAAATATACCTCAAGGCTGCTCAAACAGGACAATGCACTTGAGATTCTCCATGTTCAAACTACCACTGGCAAAATCCCATACCACTTCCTTGCAAGGTACAGGTCCTCCTCTATGACCCATGAAACCTATTAAACTTACTGGAAACACACACACCATCCAACCCAATACCATATTCATGGGTGACTTTAAATATTCATGGGTGACTTTAAATAACCCACTGTTAACTGGGAATCATATATGACACCAAATGTACAGGAACATAGATTCCTGGATTTTATAAACAGAAACTCCATGGACCAGATTGCCAATACACTGAGCAGGGATGCAAACATACTGGATCTGGTCCTCACTAACATGAGAGAGTGCTGCAAACTCCCCAATGTAATGTCTTCTTTGGTAAGGTTTAACTAAAAAACAGTCTCCTTTGAAGTAAAAATAAGATCTGGAACCCCAGCAACCCTGGAATATTCAGGAACTAATCTAAGGCTAACTTCCTACTAAGTGATAATCTGGCAAAATTTCAAGCCCCCATAAAACCTAAGAACACTGTTGCCTAAGCGGAACTGCTCAGAGAAACCCTATACAAGCATGTTAACAGCTACACTGAGGCAGCTGTACCCACAAGGAAGAAGTACAGAACTAACAAAAAACAAGACACTCTGGTGTGATCACAACATAAATAGGCTTAACAGAAGGAAGAAAATCATGGCAAAAATTTTGAGGTGTAGCACACAGGAGAATAAAAGCACTCTAATCAAACTAAACATACAACTAAAGTCTACCAAAGCCAAATTTGAGGTAAATTTGGCCTTGCAGGTCAAAGAAAACCACAAGACATTCTTTAGCTATGTCTGCAACCTCAAAGGCAATGCACAGTTGTGTGCAGAGCTCATTGTTAATGGAGCCACCTATACTGAGACAGAAGATACTACAAACTTACTGACCAACAAATTCAGTTCCAACTTTACCCCTCTCTCCTCTCAAACTCCCCTCAGAAAATACCATCAAATTTATCTCCCCCTACTATCACTAGGGAAGAGGTCCTTAATGCTATCTCTATGGCCAAGAACACAGCATCAATGGTCTTTGTGGTCCTGTATCCACATGGTGCTGCACCAGGTGGGTGCACCCAGGTATCCCAGTAAGCATGTCCCCAAACTCCTGTAACACTTCTCGGATTTCTCATACCTGGGTAGGAGATAGCTGCTGGGACATTGTTACCCCTTCCACTGAGGTGTCAGTCTGAGCCTCACTGAGATCAGTCACCAGATCCCCCTCAGAATCTTCCTGCAATCCACTGCAAATACTCAGCACAAGGGCCTCCCTATCATAGTAAGGTTTCATCATGTTAACATGGAACAGTTTGTGCCCCTGCCTCCGGCCTAGCAGTTTTACCATGTAGTTAACATCACAGACCTTCCTTACCACTTTGAGGGTCCTTCCCAAACTGCTTGCAGCTTATTGTGTCTGACAGGAATGAGAACCATAACCTGCTGCCCTACAGCATACTGTCTAGCTCGAGCATTCCTGTCATAACAGACCTTTTTCTGCTGTTAGGCTCCTGCCATGTTCTCCTGGGCCAAGCCTATGAGCTCCCTAAGCCTTGTCCTGAGGTTTAGGACATATGCCACAACAGACTCCTTGTGGGATTGACACTCACCCTCCCACTCATCACAAATCAAATCCAAGGGCCCCCTCAACCTATGCCCATACAGCAACCAAAGGGTAAAAAAAACTGTGCATTCTTGGACTACCTCTCTGTATGCAAAGAGCAGACAGGGCAAATATTTGTCCCACTCTCTCTTAAACTAGTTTGCAAATGCCCTTAGTATGGTCTTCAGTGTATAGTTTAACCTCTCCACAAGACCATTAGTCTGGGGGCTGGTAGGGGGTAGTCTTTAGGTGCTTCACCCCACAGCACTGCCACATACAAGACAGCAGGTCTGACATGAAATTGGCACATCTGTCAGTCAGTATTTCTCTCGAGAAACCTACCCTGCTGAAAATATCTAACAAAGCATTTGCTACCTTTTCTGCCTCAATGGAGGAGAGAGCCACCATCTCAGGGTCTCTAGTATCATAATCCACTATCACTAGGATATATTTCTTTCCTGTGGAATTTGGGGTGCTCAGAGACCCCACAATATCCATAGCTACCCCCTGAAATGGCTCTTCAGTCACAGGCAAAGGCATCAAAGGAGCTTTGCCCTTGTCTTCTGCATTGCCTACTTTTTGGCACTGTTCATAGGTTCTGCAGTACCCTGTTACATCCCTTGCAATCCCAGGCCAATAAAAGTTCTACATAATACGTATCTTGGAATGCTTTATGGACATATGACCTGCAAAAGGAATGTCATGGGCTATGGCAAGAAGTGCCAGATGGTAGGCTCTGGGCATGCCAACTGCTGTATTATGTCACCCTCTAGTCCTCCCTCAGGGGTCCACTCTCTATACAGTAACCCTTTATTCCACTATACAGACTCCAGTTTTCCTTGTGAATCAAGTGTCTCCTGAGCTACCTCCTTCAAGCCTCATAATGTACGGTCCAAGAGCTGAACCTGTCTCAACTCTACCTTTGTGACCCTTAACAGCTCCCCTTCCACAGGACGTCTGGTATCTTCTGAAAGCAGTGCCTCACTATTAGACTGGGTGCCACCACTCACCTCTGCCCTTGCAGTCACCCTGTCCAAGGGAACATCAGTACCTATTAGCAATTGTGGCTCACATATAGGCTCACTGCTACAGGGTAGCTCCCTCCATGAAACAGCCACATCACCAGCCCTTGCTTCAGTTGTGGGGTCTGTCTGGGTCTCTCCTGTCTACCAGACCCACATGCCTGTCTCCATGCCTGACTGCCTGTGACTGCATGCACACAAGGTACTGCATTAATAAATTCATTCCCTATCAAGACATCTGCAGGGATATCTTCAAACACACATACTTGCTTGCTTACTTTTCCACCTTTCCAGTCAATGTGAACCCTGGCCAAAAGTATGTGGAATGGGGTTCCTCCTAAAGCTCTGACTGGAGTGGACTGCCAAAGCAACTACTGCTCCTCTTTAACCACTGCCTGCTTCACAGTGGTTATGTCAGAGGCTGTGTCTCTTTTGGTAGTGGCCTGTTTTCCATCCTGTAAGATAGGATACAAATCCCGGTGATAGTTTGGCACCCTGTGGTCTCTAGAAAACTTACCACTGGCATGCTGTTATTCCCACTTCCTGCTCCCTTACCTTTTGTTCCCCACCTTGTCTCAGTGGACATTTGTATGCTACATGGCCCCTCTGGTTCCATTTAAAACATTTGAATCCTGATCCTGGCAGTGTACCTGAACTAGTGGTTTCCCCATTTACTGGTGGACTCTTTTGGGGGGGTTTAGGCTTCCCAGCATGGGTTCCCCTATATCCATGTGCAGCACTGTGTATCCCCTTCTTGTGGAGTGGTGCCCTGCTTTCCAGTTAGAGATCCCCTTTTCTCCCCAATTCATCTGCAGAGTTACACTCCTGGTCTGCCAACCAGATTCTGAAGTCCTCAGGCAAAGTGCTAAGTGCTTGTTCCCTCACTAAAAAGGTATGCTAGCCTTTCATAAGTGGTGACCTACACCCACTCACCCACCTATAAAAATAAGTGCTTAGCTCAGCAATATAATCACATACACTTTCATCTGCCCTATGTCTTTAATGTTTTTGAATGAAATATATTATGAAATGTTTTTCTGTAAGGTTCAGGTTTTAACTTAAAACATTCCAACAAACATTGTTTACCCTTGTCATAACATAAAGAATCAGTATAAGACAATTTAGAAACAGAAGTTACAGCTTGACCATGGAGTAAGGGGGTCATGAACCATACCTACAGCTGTTGGTCAATATCATACTGTTTACATACTCTTTTAAATATATGAATAAGACAATCAAAATTATCACCTTCTGTATACTATGGAAGAATTTTGCTGACGTTTGTTGCTTCTCGGGTTCAGTTATTCCCTTTCCCATTACCTCCATGTTCCTGTTGAAGAGTCAGCATGTTCCTCTCATGTTGATGCTGTTTCTTATGTTCTTTGGCCTCCAAATACCACAGTCTCTCTGCTGATTCTAGTTCCATATGTTTTGCCTCCAGTTCAAGTCTCTAACTCCAGATGGGTTTTTAAGTCTTCTGAGGAAAAGCTGAACTGTCCTGTTTCAGAATGCTGCACATCTTCATCATCAGACTGGTTGTCTTCCTATTTTCAGGTCTGTGCTGCAGCTGCAACTAAGGCTGAAATCATTTCTTCTTTAGTGAGGTTGGCATGCACCAGTCCTTTGGATTTGCTCACTGTAGCCAACTGGTTCACTGTCAGCTTGCCATAATCATCTGCTGACATCTTTGCCTGCTTTCCCTGACTAAACTAACTAAAACATTAAATAAAACTGTTGTGAAAAATGACTTTTAGGAATGTGGGGTCATGCTGCCACTAAATAAATGCAAGTACTCTCAAAGGTTAAATATATTCTGAAAGACCAGCCACAATGACAGGTTTAGATATACTTAATAATTTGTTTGTGTCTTTCGGCTTTTCCCGGTTAGGGGTCGCCACATAAATCATAATAATAAATAATAAAAAAATAAAATACTGAATATCTATTTAAACAAACACCAGAGATATAATCACAGGAAATATATTAAAAAACAATCAATGGAAAGACTCAAACAGATACAGAAAAAATACATTTAGCTAATCTCACTATATTTTTCTAACTGACTGAAGAATTACTGTGCCCTAGTTACTTACTAAAGCAAGACAAGATGAATGTGGATTAGTGTCTTGTCAGGTCCAAAAACAGAGTGCACACCTCATATCTCTCACTAGTATTCAAATACAGTTTCACTGCTGGCTACAGAATTACATCACATCTGATCACCTTACTCTGTGATTCCCACACTACCCTCTCACAAGAAAATGAGCCAGGATCTGGCACTGATGTGTCACAATACAGGCATAGAACTTTAGCTAAGGTTTATTACAGCATCTGGAAACTGTAAACCAATTCCAACACTTCCATCCTTATTGCAGAAACTAACAAGCCATTCTCTGTCACCCCAGGGTATCAATTAGTTCACCACTAAGGACAATAGAGCAGAATCCCAGCCCAGGCTTTTCGCAGAGATTGTGTCTCTGGCTACATTCAAATCTGTGAGATAAAATATTTATGGTCTACACCAAATCACTTAATTTCATTTTATTTTTCTTAAGGTTAGCTGGGCTGAGCTTAACCGCTTCCCTTCCATTATCGTCTGATAAAATTTATATATTTAATCAGTTACAATGGTACAGTCTGGCATACATGTATATTTCTTTTCTGTCCAGCAAGATCCACAGTTGATATATTTTTAACACAAACAACTTTATAAATACATTCTTAACACAAGCATCTGTACAAATCAGTTTGATATTCAAATGAGACATAATTCTTTACAAAACTCCAGCTAGCTATGCTGGCATATGTTACACATGCACTGCCCTACTGCCCCTGGCACAGCTGGCACTACCTCACATCATCACAATATGTATCCTGGAGACTACACCTTCTCTGGAACAGGCTCCTTATCCATGTGAAGCAGAGATCCTCCCTAACCCATTTCAAGTGTAAATTGGACAACTGGATGGGGAACAGGAAATTTACCCCTGGTTTGTCACCTATGTCTTTAATGGACACAGCTCATAAATGGTTCATCACCCAGACTCCTCCTTGTAAATGTTTCATCTCCCAAGCTATTGCTTATACTTGTCAATGGTATCAGAACATGTCAGAGATTTAACCATTAAACTATTGAAGCAGCTTTGGGATGCCTGGTTAGGCTTAAAAAGGTCCTTGTGGTTGTTAGCCTAGTACACACCTATGAATCTATGAAACTTCCTGCTGTATTTTTTCCCAAAAGGAACAGTATAGGAAAGGCTACAGCAGCAGAAAGCACATGCACCATAGGAAAAGAGAAGCATTAACCAGAAAAATATTAAAGAATGCAATGAATGCTTGTTGATCAATGTCCCAGGTTTGCTGTCCACCCAGCAGAAATTGTATTGGCAATACTACAGTAATTGAAAGAATCCACATTGCTGGACAACAAAACATAAAATAGAAAAATATTAAAAAGCTCTGTCTGTCCTTTCTCTCACTTTTTGAATCTCTGCAACTTAATTCTCCACAGCCCTCATCGCCTTAATACACTTCTCATGTAGTTTCTGTCATTTACATTCACTTCTGTCATCTACTGGAACTTTCATACACCCAGCTCCATCTGCACCTCCTGCTCTACACATGTCCACCACTACATACTGTATGCCACTAGTTCAAAATTAAGAACAGCACCCATTCAGATTTTCTTCACTTCTACTAGGCTGCTTCTCCATATATTCTGATCTTAAGAGTTTTGCACATTAGTTAAACTAATCTTTCAAAACAACAACAATCAATTGCTTTGTTTAGAATAAACTTTAATCACACATTTATTTACTTATTGATATTTGATTACCTGGAACGTCTGACTGCGTGGGAGCCCATTTTCTACAGAGTCCCAGGGAGAAATGCTCCAAAGTATTACAAAAAAATTAAGAATAATTTTTCAGTCATTAAAAATAATACATATACAGTTTAAATAATGAAAGCAAATTAGACATAATATGAAAACATTGGTTAAGAGTAGATACAAGTTATATAACAATGATTTAACAGTTAGAGAATTTTTAGCTAGTTTATTGCGAAATTAAAGGTAAGTTAATATAATACAAACAGGAATTGCAGTATGACTTGAGAGAAGAGCAGGCAAATAGTATATTTAGAGAGAAATCCAGGAGAGAGAAATTGATAGACGTCATGAGTGAAGAAGGGAGAATAAGGAGATGCAAGGAATGAAGAGGTATTTGTCCACATTTAGGGCTATAGATTATCCTGATGTTGAGCAAAACAGAAGCAGCTTTTGGCTAGAAAGACTTTCAGAATGGTTTTGAAGGATGGGGGGAAGGTACTGACCTGATGGATAGAGATTTTAGCACCTTGGCATGGTACTGCCTTCTAATTAAGTGATTTAAAATAAAGCAACCAATGTGTGTGTGTGTGTGTGTGTGTGTGTGTGTGTGTATGTGTGTGTGTGTGTGTGTGTGTGTGTGTGTGTGTGTGTGTGTGAGTGTGTGTCTGTGTGTGTGTTTACACACACACACACACACATATATATATATATATATATATATATATATATATATATATATATATATATATATATATGTGTGTGTGTGTGTGTGTGTGTGTGTGTGTATGGTGTACCTGAAATGATCTAAACAACATAAGATCAACAGTAAAATGAAGACAGAAAAACATGTAAGTAAAAAGATCTAAACTAAAAAATATCCAAACACTGACCAAATTAAAGTTATACCGTGGGAGGTTTATGCTCTTTCCTCACTGCTGTGTGACCTCAGAGTTGATATAAATATATATATGTGTGTGTGTGTGTGTGTGTGTGTGTGTGTATATAGCCACTTCGTTCAAAAATCGGAACGTCGACTGTAGGCAATGTCGAACACTGATATTGCTGAAATACACATCTGCCCCTATCTCAACCCATGTTAAAACTCGTCCCTAGGTAGCAGTCGACATGTATTTTGGCAATTACGGTGTTCGACATTGTGAATTTCGCACAATCTCGGTCGACCATGTGAACATTCGACCGAGTGCATTTCGGGTATATGATAGTAAACCTATATATACACATACATATGTACATATATGTATATGTGTGTGTGTGTGTGTGTGTGTGTAGATATATATATATATATATATATATATATATATATATATATATATATATATATATATATATATATATATTAATAATTTGTTTGTGTCTTTCGGCTTTTCCCGGTTAGGGGTTGCCACATAAATAATAATAATTAATAAAAAAAATAAAATACTGAATATCTATTTAAACAAACACCAGAGATATAATCACAGGAAATATATTAAAAAACAACCAATGGAAAGACTCAGACAGATACAGAAAAAAATACATTTAGCTAATCTCACTACACACATACATATGGGTCTACTTTGTTTCACTGAAAGCTCATTTCACTGTATTTCAGTTCACCCTGACCAAATCGATGAAAACTGACATTACTGAAAACTCATTTCACTGAAGTGAAGTACTGGCACTGTGTAGATTACTGTAAGGTAAGTAAAAGGTATATGCCCTTTTCCCCACTGTAGTGCGATCCTGGAGTTAGTATATATAGTTGGGGGGGTGGGATAGTTCAGGTTAATAGACCCTAATTATAGTCCTTTGGAAATATATACATATAAATATCTATATCTACAGCTATGTATATGTATGTGTGTGTGTGTGTGTGTGTGTGTGTGTGTGTGTATATATATACACACACACACACACACACACACACACACACACACACACACACACACACACACTTGGATACTAAAAGTGGTTATTTACTATCTTTCCAATTGCGTACACTCCACAATAGACTTAAAATGCAGTAATCTTGTACACTGAGCAAAATGGTTAAGCAGAACTGATATTATTTCACCAGACATAATGAATTGATATGATCTGGAACATGTAAATTGGATATATAACATAAGATTAAAATTAGAAAAGAAAAAATCATAATGATAGACAATGAGAAACAAAATTATCCAGTGCTTTTAAGTTATTTCTTGTCAATTATTAATGGAAATACAGAGCCAATACCTGCTCTGTCAACATTAAACAAGTTAATTCAAAAAGTTTTGTAATTATATAAATCAATATAAAATAAAAAAATATATAATGATGGTAGTAAAAAAACAATTCTAAAATCAACAGGCATGACCTCCACAAGTTTTCTTTGGAAACTTTTGAACGGAATTATCTGCAAAGAAGTTTTCTCAAGCCCTATAAAACAAATCTTCTTTTAGCTTTTCCTGGTTAGGGGTTGCCACAGTGGATCACCTGTCCACTCATGATTGGCAGTGGAGTTTTTATGGTGTTGAGTTGCCAGCCCTGCACCCAACCTTCCACAGAAAGCACACACAAGCAAGTACTCACGCCTAGGGCCAATTTAGTGTCCAATCCACCTACAGCATGTCTTTGGGATGTGGGAGGAAACCAGAGGACCTGGAGGAAACCCACGCGACCACAGGGAGGACATGCAAACTCCGCACAGAAGGCACCCCAGCCGAGGATCAAACTGGAGAACCTCTTGCTTGGTATTACCATAAAATAATAAAACATACTAGGAAGATATTTAGGATTCTTTAAAGCTTTATGGACAGATAACTGTATAATTTGTAGGCACAACTACAAAATGGAAAAAGCAATTTCTACCAAATATTAAAGATTTTGTAAGTTTAACCACTGTTGTGTGCCAAAAGGAATAAATTCTATTGTATTGAGATTGAAAAGTAAAAAAGCAAATTTCAACTACTGGGTAGAATTAAAACTACTATTAGGCAAATATGTATAATATTTGTCAACCAAAATTAAATGTTTAATATGTTGAAATATTTTATATAAAAAGTGTATCTCGAATTATTTGAATTGTCTGTGAAGTGTGGCGTATTAAATATAAAAAGAAAATCCTGCCCTCAGTTATCACCTACTAGTCATCTATTAAATGAAATGTAATGTCAAATATAAAGATTTTATATCATAAAAATAACACCAAATGGAAACAGACACACACACACATATATATATATATATATATATATATATATATATATATATATATATATATATATATATATTATAAACATATAATTAAAGCTATTGATATTATTTAATAAATGCACTCCAGTTTAACTCTTTGTTCATTCCAAATGGGAATAAAATGCTATACCATAACATAAAATGTGTTTCTTTATAACTCAAGATGCTTTTTACACTTTCATCATATCAGTTCAGATTTTTAAAACAGCACATCACACCAGTCTTGATTTTATTATAATCTGAATTCTGGCAGCCTACTAATGTTCAGCTAAGGGGATATTTAAAAAATTATCAATTATTCCTATGATGTTCCTTGAACCTTATAGCAAATTTTCTTTTAGTCTCTCAAAAATAACTAAGCCCACATTCATACTGAATTACACACACATTCATGTTCTCACAAACATTAATATCATATAGTTTGACTTTGTGGTTATTGACCATAAGTGTTGTAGTTATACTACTAACCTGCTCACTCACATATCTCCAGACTAAACTTTTTTTTCATTTGGCAGATAATAATGAACAGAACCCAGGCCCCATTTTCCAGAGATACAAATTTCACTCTAATCCCACTTCAGAATATTAAATGCTAAACTCTCTTCATCTTAGATTTCATAGAATCAGTAACAAAATTTGGTGCCTAGACGCCTTTCTTTACTTCTATCGACTTTGCTTCTTTACTAGATGTGATATACATTATAAACATATAATTAAAGCTATTGATATTATTTAATAAGTGCACTTTAGCTGAGTTTTTTGTTAATTCCAAATGGGAATAAATGCTATACCATAAAATACAATGCATTTCTTTATAACTCAAGGTGCGTTTTACACTTTCATAATCTCAGTCCAGGTTTTTAAAACAGCATATTATACCAGTCTTGATTTTATTATATTCTGAATTCTGGCAGCTTACTAATGTTCAGCTAAGTGGATATTTAAAAATTTATCACCGGTATTCCTACGATGTTCATTGAACCTTGTAGCAAATTTTCTTTTAGTTTCTCCAAAATAACTAGGTGCACATTAATACTGAATTATATACACCACATTCATGTTCTCACAAAAGTAAATACCACATAATTTGACTTTGTGGTTATTGACCATAATTGTTGTAGTTATACTAATCTGCTCACTCATATATCTTTTCTCCATACAAACATTCTTTTTCATTTGGCAGACAATAATGAACAAGAATCCAGGCCACAATTTTCTGAGATGCAAATTTCACTCTAATCCCACTTCAGAATATTGAATGATAAACTCTCTTCATCTTAGATTTCATAGAATCAGTAACACAATTGGGAGCCTAGATGCCTTTCTTTACTTCTCTCTATCAGACTTTGCTTCTGTACTGGACATGTGAGCCACAGAAGAAGATGCCCGTTCACCAAACACAACCACCAACTGCAAAGTTTTAAGAAGTTATATAAGCAATGTAAAAGGACAAAGATCTATTAGTTTAATCAAAAATACCTAATATTTATTCCATTTAAAACTTCTATTACATCACCTGACAAGGACTCTAAGCCAAAATAACAACAGGTCAAAATTTCAGTCTGTATATCTCCTCCAAATACCAACCTCCACCTAGTAATACCTGCAGAGTTAACAATCTTTAGACACCCTCCAGCCCAACAATGAAAAGGATCTTCATTTTGTTAGCAGACATCAAAGACCCCTCTTTTGAGACTCAGACTGTCTTTCACCATAGTCTAACATAAACACACACAAACTGTGCGAGTTCCAGTAATTTATATGAGTGTGAGAGTGAGTGTGCATGCGCGCGTGCACGCGCGTGTGTGTGTGCGTGTGTGTGTGTGTAGGAAATTATGTTGGGAGATGTGACAGTAG
This sequence comes from Protopterus annectens, assembly GCF_019279795.1. Lineage (NCBI taxonomy): Eukaryota > Metazoa > Chordata > Ceratodontiformes > Protopteridae > Protopterus > Protopterus annectens. The sequence goes on along the minus strand of NC_056743.1, from coordinate 1,603,825,344 downwards.
GCAACACCTACATCCAGTGGGAACCCATCATTACACAATTCACATTCGGCACCATGGACAGCTCAGATGCAGGAATAGCATGCAACAGGAGGGAGTGAGAACCAGTTATTATGCAATACACAGTACTTCAGCACCCTGGACAGCTCAGATGCAGGAATAGCATGCAACAGGAGGGAGTGAGAACCAGTTATTATGCAATACACAGTACTTCAGCACCCTGGACAGCTCAGATGCAGGAACAGCAACCAATAGGAGGAGCTTGACAGAATCACAGAGGGACAGAGCTACAAAGCCAATTTCAATAAAGAGCAGTCTAATAATAACTAATAATAATAAATAAAAAACATTCTAATAAAAATAAAACAAAGCATTCTAATAATAATAGCAATAATAAATAAAAAACATTCTAAATAAATATAAAATAGCATTTATTCCTTCTTCTGCTCATATCTGTGTACATTGCCATAACCTCCTTTTTGCCCACTTTTTGCACACTTTCCCAATATTGTACAACCTTTGAGTATATATCTATAACTAAGTGAAATATGTAGGAAGACTGCTGTCCTGAGGGATTGAGGGTTCCCCAATTCTGAACAGGCAGAGCATGAGAATCTGCTTGGAATATGAGCAGATTAGGTATAGAGTTTCTTGCATATAAGCACTTGTGGTAGACCTAGTGAAAAATTATTTATTTGCAAATGGCAACAATACCACCATCCTTCCTACTGGCACAGCAAACATGCTCAAAAAGTACTTTAGTTATTTTTGTTTTTCTCCATTGCTCCTTCTTTCCCACCTCTCTTGCTGCCTGTGTCTCCCACTTCACAGTTCCACTTTAAAAACCTTTCTCCCAATGCTGTCTATAGATTCTTAACAAAAATACAAAACAATAAATATCACTTTCTCCTATCTTTCCTTACTTAAAAATGCCTCACTACACATTGCTCCCACCCCTGCCATTTATAACAAGACTGGTGCAAACTGATAAAAATGGAAACCAGGTGAAATCATTCCTCTTAACAATATGACTGATCCAAACAAACCTGAACACTTTAGGCTAACTGCCTCTATCTCTTGTCTTACAGGAAATTTGGAAAAGTTGGTCTATGAACCAACCAACCCCCAAAATCTGCAGAACGTTATAGAGTACTGTCTTCCATTAGCACAGCTTCAGACCATATTATAATACTACAGCCCAGTTAAAAGCCACCAGTACTATTTTAGTAATAGAAAGATAGGCTGACTAACTAGACCAGTATTTATCTAGGAAAAATGTGCTTTTGACCTCAGCAATCACTCCATGCTCCATAATTGACACCGATGTTGCTGGCTTTTCCTCAAAAACTCTTTAAAACCTCACCAATTATTGACAAAGTGTAGATTCTTTTTAACAAATCTTAATCCCAGCAACACATAATGTATTCTAGTTTACCTCAAGGCTCCATCTTAGGACTCATCTTCTTCTCTTTATTCATTAATGCACCTAGCTACTTTTCAACAATGAACTATAGGGTGGATTCATAAAGGTTACCACAAAGTGTATACTTTCTGAATTCAAGAACAGCTCTACCACAATGTTTGAGCTGTCTATTCATTCAGACAGGTTACACTAAGTATATACTTAGTATAGACTTTGTGATGAATCCGGCCTTATGATTTTCTATGCTGATGAGCTGTTCTTATTCAAAGGTAATAGCTCATCTCAGCTAACCAAATTCACTATGAAGTCTTCTTTTCTGAAAATCTCTTTTTGGTTCACTAACCAAAAACTCATAGTTAACCACACCAGAAAACCAACACATGGTCTTTGGTAATAATCATAAACTTTCACTTTGCCACACCATAACCATTACAAGTCCTTCTAGTAATGCAGTTACCCAAGTAAACTCCTACAGATTGTATGGCACCACACTCTGTCCTACTCTTTCTTTCTTAACTCACATTAACGTAGTAACCAATAAAGTTCTAGGAGAACTACAAGCTGTTTACTGACTTTGAAACATTTTCACTACTGATTCTCACCAATCCATAAACAATCTATGCTGATCTGAAACTAGAATGTGCTCCTCTTTGATCACCCTCCCAGACTCTCACAATGTCTCCTAGTTACAAAAAATAACCCAAAACATCTTCAGATATGTCAGTCTAACCAACCAAAGAACATATCATTATACTACTGCTCTACCCATTACTAAACAAGAAACCTTGGCTTTTGATACTATACTCAGCAAATGTTTGTACCTAGACTTCTGCCATTCTTGGGAAAACTTGGCTAGGCTGAGAAAAAACACCTGGGTCATTAGCATTGTAAAAATCTAGGACTCTAAGACTATAGAGTTATCAACAGAAACTCTGCTCTTAAAATTGCTATCTAAGCACTGTATTTTTTATCCTAGTATTACTTTTTCACAACAATGTCAATGCCTTGCTCTGTTTTTTCTTTTAAGAAAACATACTATTTGTAGTAACGGATTATGTCTTTTGACAATGTATGGCCCAGGTGCTGGCTAAAAAGGGTATTTGGACCATCTTATCTACCCCTAGTCAAATAATATCAAACATGCCAAATAAATAAAAGTAAAATAAATAATTCAAACTATAAATGAATAAATAGACATCCTTTGTGCATAGATATGATGCATATATTCCAGTGGGCAATAAACATAACAACTGCTTATTTGTTAGATCATAGTTAAGGAGCATGTGTCAGCTATTTTTGCCCATTGTGACTTTGTGGATGGCAGGACTCTGGCCTAACAATGGCAAGCCAAATACTTTTTAAAAGCACTGCTAAATTTCTGCCTACCTTTGAACAGCATCTTTGTTGCTTGGGTCTTAAATTTCAGGACTGTCCCATTTATTCATCTTCTGTTTGAACTTGCTAATGAGATTACAGAGAGAACTGTACTATGGAGGTGGTATGTCAAATGTCAGGTAAAAAGTTGTTTTGTATATCTAGCATAGCACTGTCACCTATAGGAATTTCTAATAGCAATAGTTATTCTCAAGCACAGTAGTTCAAGGTCATTCAGAAGATTTTTGTGATGTCTGACAGAGTTAGGTGACTCAATTAATTCAAAATGGTCATCAGTGTTAACACTAAAAAAATATGCAGCTGACCCAATGGAAAAGAGGCAAGATGTCCATCTGCACTGCTGGTGACCAAAGCCTGGTAATGGTCTCACGACACTGGTAGAGTCAGCTGGGAAGGATAACTTGAATGGCTGATGGCCTGCTCTTGTATCATGGGGGGAGACAAGGGGAGGGTATTGCTATCTGCAGAACCTCTGTTGAAGATCTGGCATCTCATAGGCCAAAATTAGACCTAGGAGAAGTAACATGATAACCTTTGTGTGGTGGCTGGAGGCATGCACCAGATTTGTTGACGCAACTATACATCACTTCTCTGAAGGATACAGATGCTGACCAGCTGACACATAATGATAAATTCCTTCATCCATCAGGCACTGTTCTTTGGTCCTTGTTCCCTAACTGTCATGATTATATCAAAAGACTGAGTTCCTAAGTACTTGGAGAGCCTACCTAGGCAAGATATATGCCTGAGATTACTGGTAAGGACTTACAAGGGGCCAGAACTGCATAAGGGAAGGAAGGAGAATGAAAAAAAATCACTAAAAAGATGCAAGGAACTTAAGATTGAAATAGGATTTAAAAACTATTCATCTGCTAGTTTATTGTTTGTGCTTCTGCAATCCATATTTTGCACTCAAATATTTTCTGCATCCATATCCAAAAATTAAAAATTATTTCAAGAACTTCTGAGTTAATTGTATTGCCATTTAAAAAGGTCCCTAATTTAGGGCCTTTCTCCAAATGTTTTTTTTTTTTTTTTTTTGCTTTGTCAGTAGTTCTGGAGGTAAAATTCGAGAGGTATGCTGCAATGACTTCACAACATCAAGTTCAGCTTTTAGTTTTCATTTGAAGGATATACATCGCTAAACCAATGAACTGCAAGTGAACATAATAATGAAGCCTTCATTTCTTACACAGAAACCTACTGCCTTGGTTATACATCCTTCTTGGGCACAAAAAGGCCACAAGACTGAGGCATTAGGTTTCAGTATAAGAAAAAAAGGCTTGCTTGTTTTATTGTTTGTGAAGTACAATATTAACAGAGCAATGCATTTTCATTAATATTCTGAAATAAAGTGAAAAGAATGTATTGTACTTTGCTAAAGATGTGCTCTGAAATGTGGTGGCATATTAAAATCATTCTGTAGTCTGATTTCATCATATCAAAACCATATATGACTTAAGACAGTCAGTTTGGAAAGTAATTTATTATTTATATGAGGACAAGGAAAAGTTTTTCTTTTTTTTGGGATGAATGCAAATTTTGTAAAATTAAAGCAACGTGGATCTTGAAGAGTTGTTCTGTCAGTTCTGTTTTTCTTCACAGTCTGTGCTTTATACAACTGCAGAGCCTGCTTATCCTTTTGGGAAACTGGTTGATGCTTGTTTTACTGGACATCTGCAGTGTTGCAGGTGCATTGTAATAGCTACGTATTATTGTTATTGTTATTTTCTATTCATATAGACACTAAGTATATGTAGATTAGGAAACTTCAAAGGAACTAAGACCTGTACAAGACCTTGCATTTTGGGAGAAGACTATAATAGTTTAACTGGAGAGCAGTCTTCTGTGTGTGGCAAAGTAGGGAAAATACTTGCATGGTGCTATGAAACTTGCAAATCAATCTACAGTATGGCATGCATAAAACGCTAGCAGAAATGAAAAATGAATTATCACTAATGAGATGAGACACAGGCCAAATAATTCAAGAAACAGAAGCATTCTGTGGGGTATAGAAAATAACTGCCCCATGTATTGTACATTACAATAAAATGAAAGGCATAACCTGTTCCAGTCTACAAGCATATTACATTATTTCTGAAAGTTTTTTTAGGGTTGTTTTTGCTGCAGTCACTTGGTGAAAGTGAACAGCATTCTAGCGTTCCCTTTGCTGCTGAAACATTATTATTTTTCAAGCCTTTCATTAATATAAAAGCTGAAATGTATGCCATTTGACTGCATCCTGCAAAAAAAAAAAAAGTTTGATTCTCAGTTCACCTCCTTGGCAGAAATGAAAAAATATTGCTGTAAAATCCCAGTATAAAGTAATTGTTTGTATGGTGTCTCAGGTTCACTGCTAAACACCGTTAGAGGAGACACTGCTTGAATTCTATTTTTGCATCACAGATTGGGAGATTGGGAAGAGTGCTTGTTTCAGCTGTAAAGGTCATCTTCCCCAGCATCATCATGGTAAAGGTTGCCTCGATCACTGTCACCTCTTCCAGAACCCCCACTGCTGCTTCCACTTTTCTTCTTGTCACCAGACGGAAACCTGAAAAACAAACACATTTAGTCCTTTCAAAATTCATCTCTTAGATGCACATCAAATATAAGATATAAAATAATGCACCTCACTTCAGACAACAAAACAGGCTAGAAAAATGTATTTTCAAATTAAGCAGTTCTGAAACATATTATATTAATCACGTCATACCACTCAAATGTAAATTTAAGTTCAGCAGATTTTATTACGCATATTTAAACATATCCCTTACAACAGCTTTTAATCATTACTGTTTGGTACAAGGACAAACATTTTACTTTCTAACTGTATTCTGTTGACCAAATGAGTTAATATGGTTAACTTAGCTTAACCATCCAAGAATATTTTTTGCACAGATGTGGTAATGTCTTATACTGACACTGGCTGATTGACAGCCATATAAATTCATAAATGGTGCCTACAGTGTGCTGTCCTTTGTATTACCACACAGTGCAAGATCTTATGGAAATAAGAATCCCGCCCATGGTCTGCATTGCACTGGGCAAGTGTGCAGTGAAACTCAAGAAATATTTGTACACTGGCATACTGAAAT